>NC_036843.1:27304024-27336711 GCF_002910315.2 Salvelinus sp. IW2-2015 | reverse complement strand
CTGAGCCCTCCCAACCTTCAACTGGGCTACCTCCGCTACCAGTCTGCGGTTTTGTTGGAGCTGCTCCTCCAGCGCTTGCTCCTGGAGAGCTTGTTGCTTCTGCTGGCTGAGGATGAACTGAGTCACCAGCTCCTCCATGGTAATCTCCACARACTCGACCCCACGGRACCCAAATCTATTGAGTTACCCGCATTCTCCACCATATGTGGTAAACCGAGGGGTGTTGGGTTGAGCGTGCAGAGATTGACACAGAGACAGGGAGGTTTTAGTCCGAAAAAACTACTTTACTAAGACAGAAAATAAATAACTTAGGTTTTGCTCGGTCTTTCTTCTCTCTCTTAACTGGTGTCCGTCTCTCTCCCGTGGTGTGCAATCGTGCTCCTTTTATTTAGCCTCCACGGCTAGTTGGAACTTTCCTCTAATTACCTCCACTTATCTGTCCGTGTCGGAGTGCCCAGCTCCCGTATGCCCAGCAGAGAGAGCCAACGTCGCCTCACGTACCTCCCCTCAATTACCATCCCCTGGGGTAGACCTCCTGGGATACCACAACCAATATTGAATTTTAAAATCCCTTTAATATAAACCATATGAATAATTCTATAAATTATGATTTTTAATATGCATAAAACTTGCTGAAGTGACAAAATTCAACATCCCTCCGCACAACCTCTGTGCCTTCTAYGAAGATTTTAACACMTAAACAGCTGGGCCTCACTACCCCCTTAATACGCCAATGAGCAGCCATTTTGACTGCAACGTTCTAACAGGCTAATAAATACATTTCATAAATGCTATCAGAAAAATTATCCTTCACTTGTGTTTATGAAGGTCTTGGGTAACAGAATACGAAGAAGAAAAAAAGTATTTTAAAAAACAATAGCATTTCATTCGTTTATGTTACTGTAAGCGATCTGCTGCAGTGTGCTCATGTGTAGAGCACAAAGGAACAGCGGTTATTCTTGGAAAAAGTGATATTTTCAAATAAAGCTAATCTCTTACATTTTAAGAGTTATTTGGCAAAGGTAAGTGAAACCTCACAATATGTTCTGTGATACTGTACTACTTTAATATTTGAAAAAGTAACTTAAAACTGCTTATAACAGGAATTATGTTTGTGAAATTATAATAATCATAAGTGTTAAATATACTTATTTATGACAAGTCAAGGGCAGAGGGGGANTGAAATTATAATAATCATAAGTGTTAAATATACTTATTTATGACAAGTCAAGGGCAGAGGGGGATATTAAAAGAGGGGGGGGGGGACCGAGTTACACTTCTCAAAAGGCACTGAATTGGTGGATCGACCCGTAGATCCATTCATTCTAGAATAATAGAACTTAAAATGCCTCATGAGCTTAGTTCAACTGCTGTACCCACAATATATTATCTTGTTTTTTATTCCATTGTTCGTAAACAATGTATTTGTAAACAAACACTAGCTTCAAAACATGGTTAAAACTATAATTTTGATCTTATTCAGAGTGGTTACATTTTTCCAGCCCCATCCCTCAGCTGTTTCCCAAAACAAGTGGCYGGGTGGCCGTGTTGTCATTTAAATWACTTTTTGTTATTATAGTTTATTCTAAACTGCTCTAAACTGTAGTTTTTGTATGCATTTTCCTTCTGTCATTACAGAACCTTGGAATAGGACTTGGGACAGTTGAAAAAAATTCTGCGAACATATTTTCACGTCTGAAGTCTTCCACCGATAAATCAGAAACCATCAACACGTATGCTAATGTGAATGCTTCTGTGTCCATACTCTTCACCATGAACAACGCAATCAACGCATCTCTAACAAATTACACACTGAATAAGGCTCAACTACAAGTAAGTATAATCCATAATCATCTTTACCAGAATGTTATTTTTCTGTTCTTCACTATGTACGATTTATAATAACAAAAGATTAAGTAAACAGAAATGTAAAAAAAAAATTATATTAATTATCGACTAAAATATGACTCCCCCCCTTTTTCAGGATGCTCTAATATCATCCAGCAATCTTTTGGATAGCAGTCTTGAAAATTCATGGATTTCTAAACCTGACCGTGCCAACATATCCATGGCTGAAAGATATCTGATTTCTGTTGAGGGCCTGGTTGAACAGTCAGATGTCGAGAATAACACATACCAACACACAAACATAGAGTTGAATGGCTGTGAACCTCAGCCGGAGAAACATTGTGTGAACAAAGTTTTCAATGTCACCGTAATCATGAGGACTAGCTCCATTATGGTTAAAACTATAGGTTTTAAATCTCTCAYTAAATATCTACCAAAGCCGCAACAAACAGACGCTGATCCAAACAGCATTGTGGTGTCCACTAGCATTGGTCAAGGATCTGCAGATATCTCAATAGACTTCCAGTTGATCTGTAAAAGGCCCCGCCACCACAAGATACAGTGTGTATATTGGGATTTTACAAAAAGCCAATGGTCTGATGAAGGTTGTAAATGGAGTGGTCCTGATAACGAAAACCATTGCGAATGCACCCACTTATCCTCGTTCACCACCCTCATGTCAAAGAAACCAGATAATCTTCCCTATATGAAGGAGATAACCTATGTGGGCTTGGGCGTCTCAATTGTCTCACTTCTCTTCTGTCTAGTGATAGAATGTATTGTGTGGAAATCTGTTGTCAAGTCCAGCGTGTCGTATTGTCGCCACACAGCCCACATTAACATCTGCCTGTGTTTACTGATAGCCGACTGTAGCTTTCTCGCCTCAGCTTTCCCCAAAAACATCCCAGAGAATTGGTGTCAGATCTTCGTGGTAGTTAAGCATTTATGCTACCTGTCCATGTTCTTCTGGATGTTGTGCCTGAGTGTCATGGTTCTCCATCAGATGATATTTATGTTCCATCAGATGAGCAAGAAGTTTTGCTTGGGACTGTGCTTTTCTGTTGGCTATTGCTGTCCACTGTTKATTGTTTTCATTACATTTATCACCTACAACAGTGGCCAGAAGGACTACTACTATTCCAGTGAGGATTGTTGGCTCGTTTATGGAGGTTTTTTAAAGGGCTCGATCTTTGCGTTCGTTCTGCCTATTGGCACTATTGTAGTAGTCAATGTGTTCTGCATGCTAGTAGTTATCATAAGGCTCCTGAGACCAAGTCTTGAAGTCAACACTAAGGATGAAAAAGAAGTGGCCAAAGGTATCCTAAAAGCGGTTATCCTCCTAACCCCAATCTTTGGAGGGACATGGATTTTTGGATTTTTTGTTATGATATTTGACATCACCACAGGACCTATAGCCTACCTGGTGAACTACGCCTTCACTCTGCTGAACGCATTCCAGGTACGACTGAGATTAGGGTCAATTCCATTTCAATTCAGTCAACTGTGTTAGAAGGGAATTGAATGCAACACTGCCTAATATACAGTTGTCTTTTGATCAAACCCTGTAATTGTCTTTTGTATGTAGACGCAGGGAGTTAGGAAGCAGGTGCAGAGTTTATATAAACGTATAGATACAAAACAAGGAATGCATCTGAACATGGAAACAGAGACAATATGCCTGATGGAACCAACAGAGTGCTATATATAGGGGGTGTAATCAGGGAAGTGATAAGATCGAGGTGTGCCTGATGAGGCGCAGGTGTGAGTAATGAATGGTTGCCAAGACCAACGGTTAGTAAACCGGCAACMTCTAATGCAGGAGGGGAGGAGCAGGAGTAGACGTGACATCTTTTCCTTCTTCTGGTCACAAGGTTTTAATGTTGTTTTTATGCTCTTACAGGGTCTATTCATTCTACTCACTGCATATTTTGGAGAAAAACCGGTAAGCTACTGAAAAAAGGTCCAATACAGCRGTTTTTATCTCAATATCAAATAATTTATTGGGTTGTGGGTTGGGAAACGCTGTCAGCATGGCTGCTGGCCTGTAAATATATCACTTATTGCTTCAAGCCACACCGCACCCACCAAACAGAGAAAACATACCTCAGTCAGTTCGAGAACATTTGGGGAAAACGTGTCATTCAGTACAAACTGTTTACACAACCTAGTAAAAGTTTAATCAAACTGAACGCACCCACTCGGTTGAAGAAGAAACATTAGTGGGTGTGGCGTTTGGCTGGAGTGATGTTGATGGGTAACCAGGCAACAATACCTGATGAATGATAGGTCCCGTGTGGCTCAGTTGGTAGAGCATGGCGCTTCCAACGCCAGGGTTGTGGGTTCATTCCCCACGGGGGGACCAGGATGAATATGTATGAACTTTCCAATTTGTAAGTCGCTCTGGATAAGAGCGTCTGCTAAATTATGTAAATGTAACGAGACTGAAATATGTAGCAAAACAAAAACCCATTACAATCATTTTTTTTATTCCTTCCTAACAGATTCGTGTTGCACTACTGAAATATTTCAACCTAAAAGTGAGTTCACAAATCACAATTTATTTATTGGTCTAAACCAACTGGATGTAATGTCATAGCTAATTGATTATTTATCTATTTCACTCTTCACCAGCAGGTACAATCAGCAGTGAGTCAAAGTTCCAAACTGGCATCCACGATGAAGACGAAATGATATTRTAATCCAGTTTCTTTTTTTAGATACGTTTTATACCTATACTGTTTATTCATCTAGGCTTAGTTTATATCSAAATTAAACCCAATACTAATCAACTGAAATTCTGACACTGAGAAAGTATGTGCAGTGTCAMACATGTATCATTTATTATAATTGTAGCCTTATTTTTCTGTTGTAATATAGCCTATATATTAGATGTTATGTAGAATGGAAAATTACATAATAGGAATTAATCATTTGGAAAKTGAATTGCATAATGTGTAACCTACACTTGTTTCTATCGTAAGTGTCCAGAATAGTTTTTCATACTGTATGGCCAGTGAAATYTATGTAATGTCTGTATTTTTCTGCCAAATGCCACTAGTGCTTCATGMTGTAACATTTTAAAAATTGGTTTGGGTAAACTATATTAGCTGTTTTCCCAATAATGTTTTTGTTAAGGAGGTGTGGTAATCCCTTGTTTTGCAGTCCTGTTTAGTTCCTATCTTCTCTGCTCCTCCCATTCCTTGTCCGTGTCGTCCAAGGGAAAACCGTTTAACACTGCCATCTGGCGGTAGGCCCTGCACTCTGGCTCTGCACTGAAATATGATGCAGACAATCACATTAAGGAAGTAACCTACTGCACATAACACACATGGGCTTGCACCCTAAATGTAACCCTACTCCTTACAAAGTGCACTACTTTTGACAAGAGCCCTGGGAAGGGAATAGGGTTCAATTTGGGAATCTACAGTGATGGCCGTGTCCGAAATCAGTCTTGCCTACTAGGCTACTGACTAAAACTGCACTTGTGTACTAATCATACTACATAGGATTTAGAACCATACGGTTTAGTAAACATTTATGCAGTAAACAACAAATATTAACATAGGCTACTATACACACTCACCCTTACTGAGAATGCGTAATTGCATTGCTTCCTGACATTAGTTTATTCATTAGTTAATTTTTGTTCAGCGRGTCCTCRTATACCGCTTTCAAAACAACTCGGAAATCTCTGACAACCAACTTCAGTGCATTCAAGGAAAGACAACTGGAGAYAAAAAGAARGAGCTCCGACTGGGAAAGATCTTTTTGAATGGTCATCCAACTCGGAATTCCAAGTCGGGAACTCAGGCCTCTTTCTAGAGCTCCAACCTGAAGATCAGACGTCATGATTTGACCTAGTTTTTTCCGTGTTGTATTGAAAGCATCATTACCTCATCTGATTATCAGCTGCAATAAATATTTTTAAAATCCATCTGTTAAGCTAGAGATGTTTTTTTTTGTATGGGCTGTGTCTCAATCCACYGTATCCGCCACTTTAATGTCTATGATGCGCCAATGTCGGCCTTCCGCATTTGTGGTGGAAGGTAGCAGAGCGACAGTGGTGTTCGTCAGACCAAGAGACATCCCGAAAATMGATCTTCTCACAAACGTCTGTAGCGTTTGGGCTACACACTAATATGACCCAACAAGTGTCACGGTACTCGTCTGACAGTAACCCAGTACGGAGCCGAAAAATGAATGGATGTGAATGATGCATTTCTATGTTTAAAAAAAAAGCATACAGGTAATTCCACACTAAACTTATTTTTTTATGCACCCTCTCTGATAGCGTGTGTGGGTGAGTAGTTTGCTGATGTCAACATAGTGAACAGAGTGGCCCATGGTGGGGTTATGGTATGGGCAGTCATAAACAACGGACAATGAACACAAATGCATTTTATCTATGGCAATTTGAATGCAGAGATACCGTGACAAGATCCCGAGGCCCATTGTATCATTCATCCACTGCAATCACCCCATGTTTCAGTATGATAATGCACAGGCCCATGTTGCAAGGATCTGTATACAATTCCTGGAAGCTGAAAATGTCCCAGTTTTTTCATACTCACCAGACATGTCACTTATTGAGCATGTTTGGGATGCTCTGGATCGACGTGTACGACAGCGTGTTCCAGTTCTCATCAATATCAGCAACTTCGCACAGCCATTGAAGAGGAGTGGGACAACATTTCATAGGCCACAATCAACAGCCTGATCAACTCTATGCGAAGGAGATGTGTTGCACTGCATGAGGCAAATGGTGATCACATAATATACGGACTGGTTTTCTGATCCACGCCCCTACCTTTTTTTTTTTAAGGTATCTGTGACCAACAGATGCATACTGTATCTGTATTCCCAGTCATGTGAAATCCATAGATTAGGGCCTAATGACTGTTTTTCAATTGACTGATTTCCTTATGAACTGTTATCTCAGTAAAATCTCTCAAATTGTTGCATGTTGCATTTATTATCAGTATAATTCCGAGAACTTAATTTTTCCAAAACATTGCCTCATTGACAAATAGCTTCCATGCWATGCATAGATCTCCCCTGAAATGTGAATATTTTAGCCTTATACGGTTGTAGACTACCTTATCCATTTTATCCCTGATTCATTGAATGAGGGAATCATTRTATAAAGACGTATTTGGTTGTAATGTTGCAATATTTTATGTCAAGGGTGGCCAACCGTCCTCCAGGAGGACCGAAATAGAGGTAAACATCAGCTGCGCAACAGGACCTTGATAAGCCCCGCTCGAACACACCACACTGTAGCCTAAACATCAGCTGATTGACAGGACCTTAATAAGCCCCGCTCGAACACACCACACTGTAGCCTAAACATCAGCTGATTGACAGGACCTTGATAGGCAGACTCTGGTGTGTTTCAGGGCTGGATCAAAAGCRTGCACTCCCAGTCTCTCTCCAGATGGAGGGTTGACCACATGTTTTATAAAGTAGCCTAACAGTGCAATTATTTTACTTTGTGGGGGCTTAAGTGCCTTGATCAAGGGCACAATGYCAGGAGATAGTAGGTCTACATGGGAACAGAGAGCAGCAGCCTTCTAGTGTCAATACCACATTTATGCAGACTTTCATGTAGGCTACATAGATGCCACCAATTATTGGTCATGGAAATTTGGTTAAAAGTCATGGGAAGTCGTCAAAATGTGTATGAAACCTTAACAGAGAATAATCAGGTGTCTCTATAGCATAATGTCATTTGGGAATTTCTGTCTAATGGACCGACTTGGGGAAAAAAGACCGCTCCTGCACTGCTTTCATCCCAAGTCAAGCGCTGGAATTAAAGGAAAACTGTCGTGTACACAGTTCAAATGCCGGAATTATTTTGGGATGAACATGCAAAGGTACCCTACTTTTTGAAGGGAATCGTCAGATGAAAACATGACTGGWTCACATTAATAAAAGGTKYAACATTTTTACAGTTGAGGGGGGTCTCATACTGGCCTCTGTCTGGAGCRTCCAAATRACTAAGTCCGTCCCTGACTAGATGCAAAGCCGAAAAGAGTATGACATCCTGGCATTTAAAGCCTACTGAATTTCACATTTTACTATTCACGTTTTTTKGTATATACCCAAAATGCCTACTACTAAGAACGCAAGTAGGCCTACGGTATTCGGACACGGCCATTGATCCCCTCACACATCATTCAAATAAAGCAGTGAATCTAAATCATATTATTGTGCATGATGCAGATATAGATAATCACATGTACTACATCACACATATCCCCTCAGACATAATAGAGATGAAGCTGTGGAGCAGTTTACTGTACTTAAACTACACTTAAAGAAGTCTGTTAAGAGGGAAAGTTATTCTTATATCAATCACAAATCATTACCCAAATGTTTAGTAGACTAGAATCAATTAACCACAACAGTAAAGTTTGCATGTCAGAGCAGAGTAAAATAAAAAATATATATTTTTAAAAATCACCGAAATATTATACTATAAATATACAAAACACAGTGGTGTAAACTACTTTAAAGTACTACTTCAGTAGTTTTTGGGAGGTATCTGTACATTACTTTACTATTAATATTTTTGACAACTTTTACTTCACTACATTCCTAAAGTAAATAATGTGTAATGTAGTGTGTAAATTAAAGAACAAGAAAATAATGTGTAATATAGTGTGTCAATTAATGAACAAGAAAATGGTGCCGTCTAGTTTGCTTAATATAAGCAATTTGAAATGATTTATACTTTTACTTGTACTTTTGATACTTAAGTATATTTTTGCAATTACATTTACTTTCGATACTTAAGTATATTTAAAACCAAATACTTTAGACTTTTACTCACATAGTATTTTACTGGGTGACTTTCACTTTTACTTATGTCATTTTCTATTAAAAGGTATCTTTACTTTTACTCAAGTATGACAATTGGGTACTTTTTTCACCACTGACAATACATACCTTTCAAGAAATCGAACACAGTCACTATGTCCATAGACTTCTGCTATTCTGACTGGTTTGTCACCAGAGAAGTCCTCTTTGTCTATGGGGGCGTGTAGTGAGTGGAGCAGGCGCAGTACTCCAAGTCTCCCAGCCTCGGCTGCAAAGTGGGCAGGTGTCCATCCACTATCAGTTCTCAGGCAGGCTCTGGCTCCGTGCTCCACCAGAATTCTAACAGTCTCTGTCTGTCCTGGGAAACAGGGACTAAATGTGACAATAACGTATTTAAAAAATAAAAACACAAGAGAGTCACAATGCAGTTCATAATAAACAGGATTTGATAAATGATGTGTCCCRAAATGGCACCCCATTCCTTAAATAGTGCAAAYATTTGTTCAAAAMAAGTGCACTATATAGGGWATAGGTAAARMAATAGGCAAACGTCTTCAGTAGGCAAACGTTGCAAATAGACATGTCAAACAGAACCCATGWGATTCCTTATTCTACATGTCAGAGAGGCATGTTTGTTCTATATGTTTGTTCTATAATATATTTCTAGCTGAAAGTTCCACAACATTTTACCCTGCTGAATGCAGCCCTCTTGTTTAATGGACACAAACCTTCTAAAGACAACTACCTTTGGCTGCTGCCCAGTGAAGCGGRGTCTTGTAGTTCCAGTCTATGTCTCTGTGATTGGGGTTACATTTCTTCTTGTTCAGAATCTCCTCCACTAGATCAAAGTCTCCAGCAGCAGCTGCCTGGTGCAACTCTGTCATTTCTAACATGATTGGAAAAAAAGAGGTTGCCAAGCAACATTCAACAACACAAGAGGGGTTGTCTTACAGCTCCAGGGTGAATTTCCCCTAGGAACAGATCTAGCATCAGCTTCCCCTCCCCCAACCCTTAACCATTAGTGGGGAAATGCAAAACTGACCCATGATCAGCARCTAGGGACAAGAATGAACCAGGAAGTATGTTTGCCCACTGGTGGACTGGGGGGGGGGGGTTTACACATTAGCTCAATTCCCAATTCGTTCATACTTCCTGAGGTGTACACTTGTACACTCCTCCCTCAAGGATTAAAAATAATTTGATTGGTGCAGGAAGGAGGAAGTAAAACTTCCTGGTTCAAGGCAGAATTGGACTTGGGTTAATTGATCCTTCTAATCGTGAAAGGGAAAACAAATTCATACATGACTACTATGCAAAAATGTTTGACAATTATGGCAACAAACTGACAAAAAGTAGGCTATTTGAACTCGAGTATAAAACTACAAACAATATCTTTGATAATGCATTCAGTCCCATTTTATTGCTTTCAATTCCAAACAAGGTACAATGTCATGACATTCCAAGACAGATACTAACACTGTCATTGAAACATTCTTTGAAATTCCCATCTACAAGCTTTTCAAAAACCTGTTGTTTCCAAGTGCATTAGGTTTAGTAGCAGTTATTTTGAAAACTAGTCACATGGACAAATATAACACAGATCACTAGAATAGGAAAACTCCAAATGCAAACTTTTGGAGGAGAAACAACAAGTGGGAATCCCAGACACCACAAATAAAACAAGATTATTCAATCAAGATCATTCACCACATAACATATTCAAACAGTTACAAAAACATTACAGCTATGGTATTTTGAATCTGAAAATAGTCACATTTAATAGTACATTTTGTTACATTTTAGTAGACGCTCGTCCAGAGCGACTTACAGGAGCAATTAGGGTAAAGTGCCTTGCTCAAGGGCATGTCGACAGATATCACTTAGTTCCCTCGGGGATTCGAATTAGTGACTTTTCGGGTACTGACCAAACGCTCTTAACCGCTAGGCTACCTGCCGCCCCTGTAGATTTGTTTGCAGACATTAATGTCCACAATGTGCTAACATCTACAATCTTGAGGATCCAACAACTTCATCACTTCTAAAGTCTTGATGCAAACTAGGACTAAAATCTGACCAAACCAGATTCAATCATCAGTCTCTTCCAGTTGCCAGCTACAATGACTGGCCGCTTCTTCTGAAAGGGAAGAAACATGAATTGACATAAATTATTTATAATGTACATGCATATAATGTATACTGATGATTGAATCAATAATCTCAACTCACTTTGGTTTTACGTGTGGTGCATWATTTTTTATATGCAAACTAAATTTCCCAATGGGATAATAAAGTTGAACATTTTAAATGTATAGTAGTATTACTAAACAATATTAGAATTCAAAAGTTTAAAAACTTAATCTGAAGCACAGGTAACCTTCAACAGAAAAAAAAACAAAAAGTTCAAATGAAATCATTCTATGGAGACATAAGTCTCTATGGAGACTGTACAACTCTCAATAAAAAGTTGAGAACATTTACAAACCTGATTGAGACTCGGTGGGGGAGCTTCTCCAGCAAGTCTTCATGAAGTCATTCACAATCAGCTTCTCACACTCTACTTTCACTTGGTATTGAGGAATGGGGAGCTTGTTATTATTATCCATTTTCTGAACTGTCACTTTCAGCAGCTTATCAGCAAGSAGCTCATAGAACCCATCAAGGGCATTGTCATCCCAGCTGCCTTCTGAGTTCTCAAATTCAGCCAGGGAACACAGAAAGGCCTGAGGAGGGTGTTCTAGTAGCTGAGGTGGAACAGACTTCAAAGACTTCAAATCAGTTTCTGACTCATTTCCATAATCCACAAAGACAACAGAGATAACATCCATTTTGCTAACAATCTGAGCTCGATACCATTGCTCGTCTTCGGCAAAGAGAGCCAGACAAAGACTTCCAGGGCTCAGGGTAGACATGAGGACTGTGTCCTTATGCTCAGAGTTTCCAATGAGCTGACAAACTTTAGAGATTTCAGCAAGCTCCTCAGAGTTTGCATACTGGCACCAGAAATAACCAGGGCCCGCTATGGAGGAGGCGTACACATCCAAAGTCTGTCCCAGGAATATATCCAGTTTCCAGAATTGCAGCAGTGTATTATGCTCTCTGTCACTCCTCTCTATCTGTGATGGCAAAGATCCAGAACTTGGGCTTTGTCGGTCAAGGTGAGTAGAGTCTCCAGCTGAACAACACATATTTAGTGAATCRGCTAGTACGATGTTCTGGTCCAGACAGACCTCCCAAGTGGATCCAGTGTCTTTGATGAACTTACATTCCCATTTCCTTGCACTGTCCGCACCTGCAACTTTTTTGAACTGGCAACTAATTTCCTGCTCCAATCCTTTGTCTTTAGTGTCCGCAAGTCCACTTAAAGAACAATGGATGCTAAATCTTGGGTGCTCCAGGAACTGGGTGTCCACCCTGCAAACCTTGAGGGGTGAAACGTATGCTTCATTACCAAAGTCTATGTATTGCACATGAATTTTGTCTTCACCATTTGTTTCTAGAATGACTGCACGATACCAGGAACAGTCATCTGGAAACTCAGAATTCACCAGATCCCCTGGCTGCGGATTGGCAACGTTCTTGCGTGCAACACCATCTGATTGGTCAGAATTGAGTCTTTCCACAAGAGAGAACAGATACTTTTCATCCTCTACTAATTGAACGAAGAAACTTGATGGACTGTTGCATTGTGAAAKATAGACATCTGCTACCCAACCTGGTTTTATTGATCGTTTTGGAAGAGTTTCAAGTTTGGGGACACTCTCAGAAGGTACATTGGATCCACTTGAGGAGACTCCTGCAAGACCATTATAAGAGATTGTCCTGACTGCCAGAGTGTCTCCTGAACATTGCGTGGTGCTTGGTGATCTATCCATCACTGGAACCTCAGTGGAATTCAATTTGGGAGTTATTTCTTGTGTAAGATGTTTATACTCAGACCGGTTSAAGCTTTCATTTGAAATGGTCACYTCAGAGAAGAGCTCGTCAGCACACTCTGTTTTGCTGTGGACGTGCAAATCAGAGCAATGCAAGTAACTTCTCATCAAGTCGTTGATAACATGCTCCTCACACTCCACTTTGACCTGGTATTGTGGGGTGAAACTTTCCAGATTACGATACATGTTCTGAACTGTAACTTTTAGTGGTTTGTCAACTATAAGCTGATAAAACCCATCAACAGTGTTGTTATCCCAGGCACCTTCTGGGTGCTCAACTCCAGCCAGAGAACACAGAAAGGCCTGAGGGGCGCTCTCTAGTAGCGGAGGTGGAATTGACCTTATCGCCTTAAGATCAATTTCGGACTCATTTCCATAGTCCACAAAAAGAACAGTGAAAAGATCATTCGTTTTGCGAATAATCTGAGCTCGATACCATTGGTTGTCTTCTGCAAAGAAAGCCAYACAAGGACTTCTGGGGTTCAGGGTATCCATTGGGACAGGGTCCTGCAGGGCAGAGTTTACAAACTCTTGAACAATTCCTGAGATCCTGTATAGCTCCTCAGAGTTTGCATGTTGACACCAGAAGTAGTTAGGTTCAACTATAGAGGACGCATAGACATCTAAAGCCTGGTTCTGGGAAACYCTTGGCTTCTTGTACAGCATGGGAATCGTGTTTTCACCTGAACAAGACAGTTGTGATACATCTGCTCTGCCTGTTTGACTAGCTTCAACTAAGGAATGTGCCAAKACAATACCTTGATCTTCTAGACTGACCTCCCAAACTGATCCGGTCTCCTTCATGAATGTGCATGCCAGTTTCTTCTCAGCGTTTTCTGTTGTTGTAGCCTTTTTGATCATCGATGTGACATCTTCCTCCCATGTCTCTTTTTTGTTAGCATTAGTTGTTCTACTAAGTACACAGTGAATACTGAACCTGGGATATTCTATGAACTGCTTGTCGAGTTGTTTTACATTCAGGGATGGAATAGTTGCTTCATTTCCAAAGTCTATGAATTCGACATGAACGGTTCCATTCCCAGGTTTGCGTCTAACAACTGCACGATACCATGAGCTGTCTTCGGGATACTCCGCATTCACCAAGTCACCGAGCTGCAGTTCGTTCAAGTCAACTGGAGGGGCATCACAAGATGACTGTGAGTCATTTAGTTTCTCCACAAGAGAGAATATATKATCTTCATCCTTTGTGAACTGAATAAAGAAACTAGAGTGGCTGTTACAGTGTGAAACATACACCTCCGTTACCAACCCTGGTTTCAAGGGTCTTGAGGGAAGGTCTGTGAGTTTGGAGAAACGACATATCTGTCCATCATGTTCAACCATAGGCTTATTTTCAGGTTTGTCCAACAGTGACTGCTGAGGAGTAGACTGTCCAACTTTTCTTTGCGGGGATGCGAAACACATTGCAGTGCTACTGTGCTTTATTACCGTTCCCCTCGCAGCCCAATCCTGAGATGTTGGCATTTGCACACYTTCTGGCCCTTTAAATTTGGTCTGAAATTGAGCTGTGCGTCTTGAAGTAGTTGATAGTTCAGAGCTCAGAGAAGACGATTGGACTAAAATTATTTCTTTTCCTGGTCTCGCCTCTTTTAGCTTCTCTCTGACCATCTCATTTATATGTGTTGTTCCGTCATACAGTTCAACTAAAAGCTTTCCACCAGAGTCTTTAGCCACRGCTGTGATGGTAAAGCTCAGGTCTGTGGCATGCTTTTCAAACCAGCGGTTGACCTCTTGGGATACATCTTCTGGAACACCGAAGAGTCCAAACAGAACAGCTTGCACAGGAACTGACATGAGCGAGCRGGCTTCTACAGGACAGGGAAGGATGTCTGATTGACTCAATGTGACTGTGTCACCATAATCCACAAAGTGAACCTGGAGGGTTGGATGTGTTGCTTTAATCTGTCCTCTGTACCACTGGTTATCAGTGTATTTAGCAAAACAAACAGTTTCTAGTGATTGAAGACAGTTTGTGCTCTGCAGTGGTTGGTGGCAAAAATACTGAACATCTTTTGTCAATTTGTCAATCACATGAGAATTTRTTTCAAGCTGGCCGTAGAAGTGAGCAACACTTTTTGCACTAGTTATCCACACCTTCTCTTTCCCTCCAACTTCAATGTTGTGTAATGAGAAGTTTTCCGTGTCGGGCGGAGCAGAAGAAAGTGGAGGAGATTTTAGAGGAGCTGGGGTCTTTACTCCTTTCTGAACCAGAAGTTTGCKTGCACTTTGAACTGGTGTTTCAATATCTACCATATTAACCACCAAGCCTTGGGTGTCACGCATGACTGCATGTACGGTGCATTTCAAGCCTACATTAGAGTCAGCAGTGGAATCTACAAACTTCTGGAACTCCGATGAGGCAGCATCACTCCAATCTGCTGGAACAGGACTTGTAGGAGTGTTCAGATTCTGCAGGAAACACTGAAAGGCCTGGGTCTTCAGTCTTTGAAACACTGGGTCCAGGGGGCGCAAGTCCTGCAGAGAGACACGCCTGGTTTGTCCGTAATCTATGAGCCGCACATCTACATGGGGAGACTGATCATTCTCAACAATCCGTGCTCTGTACCACATACCATTGTCATGATCCAGAGCAACACAAATGTCTCCATCAATTTGCTGTGGAGGACTGGAGGTATAATGATACTGCATTTCTTGCATAAGGATCTGAAGACTTGTACTCTCCTGTGCTATCTGGCACCAGAATTTTGCTGGACTTTCAATGCAAGATACTTTGACTTCCAAGGTGCTTCCTACCTGGAACCAATGTTCATTGAGGACAGTCTCTGTTGCTGACGGAAGGTGTGGAGTGGTAAGGGGATGCACACGGTTTTGTATGTCTGTGGCAAAGCTTTCCTCTGTGACTCGTGGTGGAGGCCTCTCTGACTCCAGAAGACATCTCTCTTTCACTCCAAAAAGTTTGTTGATGTTTACATTGTCGTCTCCATAGAGTGTCACACAGTTGATGCCTTCTGACAAGTTGTGGTATTCAAATTTGGCAATGACGGTCTTGTGCAACAGCACAGATTTCAGATACTTGATTTCATCCACTGTCCATCCAATGCCTCTGTCCTCAATACCGTGGAGGGAGCAAACATAAGTTACAACTGGCATTCTGAAGAACTTGGCAGCCAGTGGTCTGATGTCACCCACATGGACGAAGTCCGTCTTCCCATTATCGACATYTAGTACTTCCACAGCACTCTCTGATCCAATGTCCTGCTGTAGCAGAGATCGATACCACTTGCCATTGCTCCCTCTTGCTGCACATGGAGCGCCTGAGGCCGTCTGTCTTGCCTTGCAAAAAGTAGYTCTTCCTTCGTAATATTCATCAATCTGCTCAGAGAGTTTCTTCAGCTCCTGAGAGAAAACTGAGAGTTTGCAGAAGATACGATGTGGGTTTATCACCTCTGTGACTTCCACAGTCTCAATGAAGTCTGTTAGCAGTTCTGGATAGAAGTATTGTTGAAACTTCTCAATTTCTATCCCAGCATCAGTCTGTTTGTGTAACACTGTAGGTGGCAATGTCTCTGTGGAGGAGACCTGACTCTTTGGCAAGTTCAGAGACAATAGAACAAGTTGTTTGAACTTGTCACTGGGGAGCTTTCTGGCAAAGCCGACTTCATACATATGTTTGTTAATGATCGGAATATAAAGGAGGACTGTTCTGTCTGGCATCAATACATCTTGAACCATTCCATTGACCGTTTTGCCGCAAAGAGACTCCAAAAAATCTGAGGCTGTTGGAGTCCATTTGTTTTCATGTGATAAGGGGGATACATTGGCAAGAACACAGAACTCCACTTCTGGAGGTAAAAGAAAACAGTCATTCTTACCCCATGCTAAGGTGTTGTTTGTAGCAACATGAGCTCTCCCTTCATCAATGAGAAACACATTGTAATGATGCCCATGTCTAGAAATTATCCTAGCTCTGTGCCAGGTTACATTCAGATGAGCTAGACACAAGTCTCCAGGGTTTCCTTCTGATRCACAAAACCTCTGTCTGGGAATCTGAACTCCCCTTCTCATTTGCTGGTAAGCATGTTGCCTTTCTTGATCAAAGTTGCCCCACAATTCCACTAGAGAACAGATAGGATTTAGGTTTACCCTTGTAATGAGAACTGTGACTTGGGATCCTGGCYTTGGCAATCCAGGAATGGAACACATTTTGAGTAGAATTCAGGACAGGTCACAATTAACCTGGGAATACAAAAAAAAAAAGAATTAGATATGTGGATGGTAGGCTACACAGGAAGTTGGTGGCACCTTAATTGTGGAGAACGGGCTCGTGGTAATGACTGGAGTGGAATAGTATCAAACACATGGTTTCCAGGTGTTTGATGCCATTCCATTMGCTCCGTTCCGCCATTGTTATGAGCTGTTCTCTCCTCAGCAGCCTCCTGTGTTAGGCTACCCCTTTTACAATTACATTAAGCAGACACTCTAGACAGAGCGACTTAGTCAGTGCGTTCAACTTTTGCAATGGACATATTTTTTAAATATATGGTCATCCATATGATATATATTTTCGTCATTTCTTTGATATATGACAAAAATATGTATCTTGCATATGGGACTGTTTTTGTTCAAAACTAAATTAGGAACAAATCAATGCTTATGCATAGTAGGCTACCTTGATCATTTTTCATGCGCAACACAATGTGATAGGTGGCCACTTAAAACAGATGGAAAAAAACACTAATTAGAATTGCAAAAAATAGTTATCGAAAGCACTCTTTTATAGTTATTCATTAAAGTTGTATACTATGTGCTACAGTTTACTATTGTGAATTGTGTGTGTCAAACCAGCTAGAGCTGGTAGATGGTTAACTAACCAACCACTAGAGCTGGTAGATGGTCTAACTAACCAACCAGCTAGAGCTGGTAGATGGTCTAACTAACCAACCAGCTAGAGCTGGAAGATGGTCTAACTAACCAACCAGCTAGAGCTGGTAGATGGTCTAACTAACCAACCGCACTAGAGCTGGTAGATGGTCTAACTAACCAACCAGCTAGAGCTGGAAGATGGTCTACATAACCAACCAGCTAGAGCTGGAAGATGGTCTAACTAACCAACCAGCTAGAGTTGGAAGATGGTCTAACTAACCAACCAGCTAGAGCTGGTAGATGGTCTAACTAACCAACCAGCTAGAGCTGGTAGATGTCTAACTAACAACCAGCTAGGAGCTGGTAGATGGTCTAACTAACCAACAAACTAGAGCTGGTAATGGTCTAACTAACCAACCAACTAGAGCTGGTCAAGTAGGTGAGCAGCTTGCCTAATAAATCACACTGTGATACCAACTATTGGTACACATTCTGAAACAATGCAGTGCAAAAACTTGGAAAGTTGACTTWCAAGCCAGAATGTTGAATAAAATTACATTTGAACTCAGTCTATCTACAGGAGAGTATTATTTAACTTTTTAGAGCGCCGGTACTGCCGTTGAAATTTCTATCACCTGGCAGATGTGCAAAACCATAAARACCTGCAAGACTTCGGTTAATATGCTTGCATGTACTTCCTTGTTGTGCACATGATGCAGGTAGCCTAGCGGTTAAGAGCATAGGGACAATAAATTAAAYGTCGCTGGTTTGAACCCCCGACCTGACTAGGTWAAAKATCTGTTAATGTGCCTTTGAGCAAGGCACTCAACCCTAACTGTTCCTGTATGTCGCTCTGGATAAGCAAGTCTGCTAAATGACGTGAATGTATAAATGTAAATGACTGCCACACACAGAGACCCGTGTTTTGAAGTTGGTTTAATAATACTTTCCTGTGGATATTGTCTCAAATGTCGACCACCTGAAGGACCAGGGGCCTCCTTTATAAACACTGCATACAGTGCCTTCGGAAAGTATTCAGAGTCCTTGACTTTTTCCACTTTGTTACGTTACAGCCTTATTCTAAAATMGATTAAATAAAACATGTTACTCATCAATCTACACACAACACCCTATAATGACAAAGTGAAAACATGTTTGTAGACATTTTTGKAAATTAATAAAAAGATAACTTATTTACATAAGTAWTCAGACCCTTTGCTYTGAGACTCGAAATTGAGATCAGGTGCATCCTGTTTCCATTGATCATCKTTGAGACATTTCTACAACGTGATTGAAGTCCACCTGTGGTAAATTCAATTGGTTGGAATGATTTGGAAAGGCACACACCTGTCTATATAAGGTCCCACAGTTGACAGTGTAAGGTCAGAGCGAAAACCAAGCCATGTTGAAGGAATTGTCCGTAGAGCCCAGAGACAGGATTGTGTCGAGGCACAGATCTGGGGAAGGGTACCAAAATATTTCTACAGTATTGAAGTTCACCAAGAACATAGTGGCCTCAATCATTCTTAAATGGAAGAAGTTTGGAACCACCAAGACTCTTCCTAGAGCAGACYCCTCACAAGTCCTCAACTGGGAGRTTCATTAAATAGTTCCCACAAAACACCAGTCTACAACATCAACAGTGAAGAGGCAACTCAGGCATGCTGGCCTTCTAGGAACACAGGAGTGATGGTTGCTGACAATGGGCCTCTGTACACCTATACAGATATTCATTATTTTATTTTTTTGAATCTGCTGTTTCCAGCTACAATAGTCACTTACGACATTAACAATGTCTACACTGTATTTCGGATCAATTTGACGTTATTTTAATGGACAGAAAGTGTTTTTGTTTTGTCCGTATTGCCCAGCGACAGCCCCGAAACCTGAAGGATCTGGAGAAGGTCTGTATGGAGGAGTGGGCCAAAATCCCAGCTGCAGTGTGTGCAAACCTGGTCAAGAACTACAGGAAACGTATGATCTCTGTAATTGCAAACAAAGGTTTCTGTACCAAATATTAAGTTCTGCTTTTCTGATGTATCAAATACTTATGTCATGCAATAAAATGCAAATTTAATTACTTAAAAATCATACAATGTGATTTTCTGGATTTTTGTTTTAGATTTCGTCTCTCACAGTTGAAGTGTACCTATGATAAAAATTACCAGACCTCTACATGCTTTGTAAGTAGGAAAACCTGCAAAAATTGGCAGTATATCAAATACTTGTTCTCCCACTGTATATACACACACAGTTGAAGTCAGAAGTTTACATGACCTTAGCCAATAGCATTTAAACTCAGTTTTCACAATTCTTGACATTTAATACTAGTAAAAACCCTGTCTTAGGTCAGTTGAATCACCACTTTACTTTAAGAATGTGAAATTCAGAATAATAGTATAGAGAATGATTTATTTCAGCTTTTATTTCTTTCATCACATTCAGCAGTGGGTCAGAAGTTTACATACACTCAATTAGTATTTGGTAGCATTGCCTTTAAATTGTTTAACTTGGGTCAAACGTTTGGGTAGCCTTCCACAAGCTTCCCACAATAAGTTGGGTGAATTTTGGCCCATTCCTCCTGACAGAGCTGAGTCGGTTTGTAGGCCTCCTTGCTCGCACATGCTTTTTCAAGTTCTGCCACAAATTTCTATAGGATTGAGGCAGGGCTTTGTATGGTCATCTTCAATACCTTGACATTGTTGTCTTAAGCCATTTTGCCGATCTGTTGAAGTTTTGCTTGGGGTCATTGTCCATTGGGGAAGACCATTTGCGACAAGCTTTAACTTCCTGACTGATGTCTTGAGATGTTGCTTCAATATATCCCACAAATTTGCCTCGCCTCGTGATGCCATCTATTTTGTGAAGTGCCCAGTGCTCCTGCAGCAAAGCACCCCACACAACATGATGCTGCCACCCCCATGCTTCACGGTTGGATGGTGTTCTTCGGCTTGCAAGCCTCCCCGATCTTTGTCCCCATGTGCAGTTGCAACCGTTGTCTGGCTTTTTTATTATGACGGTTTGCAGCAGTGGCTTCTTCCTGCTGAGCAGCCTTTCAAGGTTACGTCGATATAGGACTCGTTTTACTGTGGATATAGATAACTTTTGTACTGTTTCTCCATTCATCTTTCACAAGGTCTTTGCTGTTGTTCTGGATTGATTTGCACTTTCGGCACCAAAGTACGTTCATCTCTAGGAGACAGAAGAGTCTCCTTCCTGAGCGGTATGACGGCTGCGTGGTCCATGGTGTCTATACTTGCATACTATTGTTTGTACAGAGTGAACGTGGTACCTTCAGGCGTTTGGAAATTGCTCCCAAGGATGACCAGACTTGTGGAGGTCTACAATTTTTTTCTGAGTCTTGGCTGATTTCTTTATTTTCCCATGAGTCCAAGCAAAGAGGCACTGAGTTTGAAGGTACACATCCAATTGACTCAAATTATGTCAATTAGCCCATCAGAAGCTTCTAAAGCCATGACATCATTTTCTGGAACTTTCCAATCTGTTTAAAGGCACAGTCAACTTAGTGTATGTAAACTTCTGACCCACTGGAATTGTGATATAGTGAATTATAAGTGAAATAATCTGTCTGTAAACAATTGTTGGAAAAATTACTTGTGTCATGCACAAAGTAGATGTCCTAACCGAGGTGCCAAAACTATAGTTTTTAACAAGAAATTTGTGGAATGGTTGAAAAACGAGTTTTAATGACTCCAACCTAAGTGTATGTAAACTTCTGACTTCAACTGTATATATATTGTTTTTTTTTGGGGGGGCATCCATGAATTGGTTATTAGCTAGGTTTCCATCCAATTTGCGACAGATTTTCATGCGAATATTCTAAAATCTGCATAAATCAATATGCGCATTATCCAACCAGAGATGTGTTGCCATTAAACTGACTTGTTGCGGATAAAAAGCTGTGCGCGATGACGTAGTGCACATACATTCCCGTTAAATTCCCATGTYCCAAATGAAAAATACAAGTTAAATGGGGTTCATTGCATTTTCAACTCTACTGAGTTATGTAGCGAATGTGCCCACTCTGGTGTTGGCTCATGCACTCTAGCCAACAGATCYCAGATACAGTGCGGGTAGACTACATTATGATGTTATTATGGATAAGAGCGATATTATTTGTATTTGTCAAATGGCAGCCAAGCATCAATCCTCATGTCACCAGAATAATATTATTGGAAAGCAACATCAAGCTCATCACCTTGCACATTCACCACCAAGTTCATAARTTATTTCATCTGTAGCATAATTTGTATTATTAATTTTTTTGACCAGGTAAATTGACTGAGAACACTAAATTTACAGCAACGACCTGGGGAATAGTTACAGAGGAGAGGAGGAGGGTTGAATGAGCCAATTGTAAACTGGGGATGATTAGGTGATCATGATGGTAAGAGAACCAGATTGGGAATTTAGCCAGGACACCGGGGTTAACACCCCTACTCTTACGATAAGTGCCATGGGATCTTTAGTGACCACAGAGTCAGTACATCCGTTTAACGTCCCATCCGAAAGACGGCACCCTGCACAGGGCAATGTCCCCAATCACTGCCCTGGGGCATTGGGATATTTTTTTTTAGACCAGAGGAAAGGGTGCCTCCTACTGGCCCTCCAACACCACATAATACACTTCATGCTTTCCGAGTAGTCATTTTTACTTAGACATGTTGGTTATTATATCAATATTTGCGCATAAAGGTGTTTCCGCCACCATTTATTGCATTATTTATTTTAACGACACAAAAAGAGCCCACCATGTCGAACGAACAAATTGTCTGTCGGCCTTTATAACATTGTACCGGCATTTCATGTTTCCATCAGTCCAGTCGTGACTTATTCTTTTTCATGCGTCACGTAATTAAACCTCATGAAATGGTTGGAGGGGAACGTGACCATGAAAAGAATGGAGGGCGTTTTCCATGCGGAGTTTTAAAGCTCGTTCACACAATTTTAAGACTGTTCTGATTTATAACGGCGAAAATGCGTATCTATGGTGTGCGCCAAATTTTAGAATCTCATTATTTTCGAAGGTGCCTAGACCTTTTATAAATTGTGCATGTAGAAAATTACCTAACGGTTATAATTGAGGTCCCAGCCCCATGGTCAATCGGCTGAGTAAGTTCAAATATAATTATATTCAACATTCGTGACAGATCAGGAACGTTTAGGTTTTTGAGCTATGTAAATATGCGTGACTATATGCTGTACACAATGGAAAGCATCGCCAGATTCAGATGGTCAAACTGGATGTCCCAGCGAGTAATACTCTGTCATTCCATGGTGAATGAAAACTTCTGCTATTTGACATGAAAAACAATATGTCGAATTAGATCTAAGAAAGCAGTTAAAAATCAAATATAAATTCAGAATAAATCCTTACCAAATTTGATGTAACTCATGTTTGTGAACATTTTGTATTTCCTCATCGCAATCCAATTGGAATCAACCACCACTTGCAATGGACGCCAAATAATTAGTGTTTATTGGAGCCAGTCTATGGGTGGAGGTGGGGGAGCACCATATACTTATTTAGACATAGCATCATTGTATATGTCTCATTATGGTGTCTGTGAGCATGGGCCGCTCCATTGAACTAGTCAGTTTTCTTCTTCTACTACTTCTATGAGTTGGTAAACAAACTGAAAGGGTGCACACTGTCACCTAGAGTGTGTTTGATCTGGGAATAAAGCAAAGGTTGGCAATTTACTGACACCTGCAGTTATGGAATGTTTGCTCAGGAGTATAATTCATTGGTTGATCCCTCCCTCCTGATGACCTATAATTATGTGATCCTTCCTTAACTCAAAGGAAGTCCCACCCAGTTGACTACTTCAAAATGTTGAAAGTCCTCAATGGACACTGCCCATACTAAAATGGGGTTTTTGGGCACTAGAGTCTTCTATCTCTATGGGGTGCGTGTCACCTGTTGTACCCACAGCCGCAAATGTATACATTAAAGTGCATGAGCATGTTTACAACAATTTTTTGATAAGAGATGAGGCAGAATTTGCTGGAGAAACGGGAAAAAGACTCGGCACACTTCCTTCTAATTTATTTTAATAGTAGCTAAGATGTCGGTCAATAGACCTTAATCAGACCATGTATAACTTTTTAACGGTGTGTGCAGCTAAAATCTGACCGTTGCGCGCTCCTCGCAACAAACCAACACAAACAGGTCGGTCCTCTTACCTATGTGAAGCTAGCCAAAATAAGGATTAGCCACAATAGTGGAYTTTGCGGRTCGCCTTCAAAYTAAAGGTCCCTAATTTTCATTGATACAAATATTGGAATCTTGCCATATTTGGACTAGATAATGTTAAACAAGTTTGGAATGTTATATAAATTCAACAAAAATCAGTTGATCACACTATGGATGTATTAGACTTTTACAATTGCAATGGTGGCATACTTATATTTCACTACAGCCTTACCTATGGATTGTGGATTCATGAAATGGGGTATCAGTTGACTGACGTGATCTTCCTGTCCGGGTTGGCGCCCCCCTCGGGTTCGTGCCGTGGGGGAGGTCTTCGTGGGCTATACTCAGCCTTGTCTCAGGGTAGTAGGTTGGTGGTTGAAAATATCCCTCTAGTGGTGTGGGGGCTGTGCCTTGGCAAAGTGGGTGGGGTTATATCCTGCCTGTTTGGCCCTGTCCGGAGGTATCGTCGGATAGGGCCACAGTGTTTTCCGACCCCTCCGGTCTCAGCCTCCAGTATTTATGCTGCAATAGTTTGTATCGGGGGGCTAGGGTCAGTCTGTTATGTCTGGAGTATTTATCCTGTCTTATTCGGTGTCCTGTGTGAATTTAAGTATGCTCCCTCTAATTCTCTCTCTCTCTTTCTCTCTCTCCCTCTTCTCTCGGAGGACCTGAGCCCTAGGACCATGCCTCAAGACTACCTAGCTTGATGACTCCTTGCTGTCCCCAGTCCACCTGGTCGTGCTGCTGCTCCAGTTTCAACTATTCTGCCTGCGGCTATGGAACCCTGACCTGTTCACTGGATGTGCTACCTTGTCCCGGACCTGCTGGACTTTCTCTCTACCGCACCAGCTGTCTCTAACTCTGAATGATCGGCTATGAAAAGCCAACTGACATTTACTCCTGAGGTGCTGACCTGTTGCACCCTCTACAACCATTGTAATTATTATTATCTGATCCTGCTGGTCATCTATGAACGTTTGAACGTCTTGGCCATGTTCTGTTATAATCTCCACCCGYCACAGCCAGAAGAGGACTGGCCACCCCTCAGAGCCTGGTTCCTCTCTAGGTTTCTTTAATAGGTTCTGGCTTTCTAGGGAGTTTTTCTTAGCCACCGTGCTTCTACATCTGCATTGCTTGCTGTTTGGGGATTTAGGCTGGGTTTTTGTGACATCGGCTGATGTAAAAAGGGCTTTATAAATAAATAAGGATTGATTAATTAAACATACAAGCTGACACATTTTTCCAGTCTGAAAGACTACAACTCGTGTAGGGGCGGTGCTTTGCGTTCTGGATAACTAATTTTCGCGCTTGTTTGTAATTAGCACCGCCAGACACAGGACACCACACGGGCATGATGACAAATGTTAGTGAAAAACAAACATTTTCCAAAAAAATCTTGGATATAGAAGTCGTTTTAAAGTAAACAATTATCCAAGTTTATGGGCACGCCCCATCTACCTAAGTGGGCGGCATTTGCATTCGCTATGAATGCTGGAGTTTGTGGTTCACTATGAGCAACCGAATACACAGGGAGTCAAAACTTCCCGATTCTACCAGTGAAATGAAAATGCGCTTGTGGTTTGGATCATTTATGTTTATGACCAAAAACGTAATGTTGTTAATATAGTAATGACTATAAGATGTGGCAGTACCAAGGTGACATTTCTTTTTCATGTGGCTAATTTCACAGTGGTTTCAGAGTCCCGCAATATCAGTTATAATGCTAATATTTGTATAAACTCTTCAGTTGTGTTCTGTGAGTGTCACTGAGTAGACTGATACTCCATTTCATTGATCCACAATCCATAGGTAAGGTTGTACAGTGCAATATGAATGTCAATACGCATAATAGGCTGACTAGGGAGGGGATTTCCGACTGTCAAAGTCCCGCAATAAGATCTACGATGCTAATAGAGAGCAATAGTAATGGCATCTTTTTGTAGGCGCTAACTCCACCATGGTTCATTGGACAAAGCCTATGAGGAAAATTAATGGCGTTTTTGTAGGGTGTTTGGATAAACGCCAAAAATAAGGCCTGTGTTAAACACAGGCTTAGGAGATCTTATGTGTTTTGTTCTATGACATAATCTTTATCAGCTAACGTCATTTTTGTGAATTTTGAAGAATTTATGTAATAAAACACATCACAAAGACGTCATAATTCATAAAGGTCATGTTAACCGGACTGCTATTATCTCATAGAACATAAAATATAAATCATTCTCTCTACTATTATTTTGATTTAAGTTTAACATGATCTCATGTGAACCTCAGACCTTATTTTCAACGTTTATTCCTTTCCCCAATTATTTTTCCCACAGGGATGGCTTAACAATCTAACTTATTCCCAGGTTTTAGGACTACAAGCTTGCGAGCTCGATATTTTTATAAACTCTTATCCTTATAGTCCGCCATAGTGGACATGTCATAATACCCATAAAACATAAAGGTCAAACATGGAAATGGTTCCAATCGTCTTTCCACTATTTCCTTTTTCACATAGTGAATTTTACAAACACTTCATATTAATGATGTGTTTGGTTTAGGCTTACCTTGGCATGAGGTTTTGATAAACGTGTAATCTCTCGGACAGGGTGAGTTTTATCAATACAGTTGAAGTCGGAAGTTTACATACACTTAGGTTGGAGTCATTAAAACTCATTTTTCAACCACTCCACACATTTCTTGTTGACAAACTATAGTTTTGGCAAGTCGGTTAGGGCATCTACTTTGTGCATGACACAAGTAATTCTTCCAACAATTGTTGACAGACAGATAATTTCACTTATAATTCACTGTATCACAATTCCAGTGGGTCGGAAGTTTACATACACTAATGTAAAGACTGTGCCTTTAAACAGCTTGGAAAATTCCAGAAAATGACATCATGGCTTTAGAGGCTTCTGATAGGCTAATTGACATCATTTGAGTTAATTGGAGGTGTACCTGTGGATTTATTTCAAGGCCTACCTTCAAACTGAGTGCCTCTTTGCTTGATATCAGAAATCAGCCAAGACCTCAGAAAAAGAATTGTAGACCTCCACAAGTCTGGTTCATTCTTGGGAGCAATTTCCAAACGCCCGAAGGTACCACGCTCATCTGTACAAACAATAGTACGCAAGTATAAACACCATGGGACCACGCAGCTGTCATACCGCTCAGGAAGGAGACGCGTTCTGTCTCCTAGAGATAAACGTACTTTGGTGCGAAAAGTGCAAATCAATCCCAGAACAACAGCAAAGGACCTTGTGAAGATGCTGGAGGAAACCGCCACATTTATTGCTATATTTATTTTACCGCGAGGGCATGACAAAATAAGAGCCCACCACTGTGACCGAACAAATTGTCTGTCGGCCTTTATACATTGACGGGCATTTCATGTTTCCATCAGTCAGTCGTGATCTTTTTTTTTTTTTTTTTCATGCGTCAGTATTAAACTCATCGAAATGGTTGGAGGGGAAGTGACCATGAAAAAAGAATGGAGGGCGTTTCCATGCGGAGTTAAAAAGCTCGTTCACAGGTTATGCTACAGTTTAAGACTGTTCTATTATTAACAGCGCACAAATGCGCTAGCTATGGTGTGCGCCACATTTTAGAATCTCATTTTTCGAAGGTGCTAGACCTTTTATAAATTGTGCATGTAGAAAATTCACCTAACGGTTATATTGGAGTCCCAGCCCCATGGTCAATCGGTGCAGTAAGTTAATATAATTATATTCACAATTCGTGACAGATCAGGAACGTTATGGTTGTTTGAGCTATTGTAAATATGCTGTGACTAATGCTGTCACAATGGAAAGCATCCGCCAGATTCCAGATGGTCAAACTGGATGTCACCAGGAGTAAATACCTTCATTCCATGGTGAATGCCAAACTTTCTCTATTGACAGACAACAAATGTGAATTAGTTAAGAAAGCAGTTAAAAATCAGATATAAATTCAGCTATCCTTAAAATTTTTTGATGTAACTCATGTTTGAACATTTTGTATTTCCTCATGCGCAACCAATTGGAATCAACCACCAACTTGCAATGGCCGCCAATATAATTAGTGTTATTGTAGCCAGTCTATGGGTGGAAGGTGGGGGAGCACCAATATACTTATGTGTAGACATCAGCATCTTGTATATGTCCTCATTATGGTGTCTGTGAGCATGGGCGCTCCAATTGAACTAGTCAGTTTCTTCTTTCTACTACTTTATGAGTTGGGTAAACAAATGAAAGGTGTGCACACTGTCACGTAGAGTGTGTTTGATCTGGGAATAAAGCAAGAGGTTGGCAATTTTGACACCGTGCAGCTTATGGAATGTTTGTCAAGAGTAAAATTCATTGGTTGATCCTCCCTCCTGATGAAACTATAATTATTGAACCTTCCTTACTCATAGGAAGTCCCACCCAGTTGACCTACTGTCAAAATGGTGAAAGTACCATTTGAACACTGCCCATACAAAAATGGGGTTTTGGCACTAGAGTCTTGCTATCTCTATGGGGTGCGCTGTCACTGTTTACCGCCAGCCGAAATGTATCATTAATAAGTGGCATGCGCATGTTTACAAAATTTTTGATAGAGATGAGGCAGAAATCTTGCTGGAGAAACGGAAAAAGACTCGGCCAAACCTTCCTTCTATTGGATTTTAATAGTAGTTGAGATCAATAGACCTTTAGATCAGACCATGTAGAACTTTTTAAACGGTGCGGACTCTGAAACTGCGAGTAAAATCTGACCGTTGCGCGCTCCTCGCAACAACCAACACAACAGGTCGGTCCTCTTACCTATGTGAACGCTAGCCAAAATAAATTACCACAATATGTGGAGTTTGCCGGTCGCTTCAAAATAAGGTCCCTCATTTCATTGATACAAATATTGGAACTTGCCATATTGGACTAGATAATGTAACAGTTTGGAATGTTATATAAACTTCACAAAAATCAGTTGATTCAACTATGGATGTTTAGACTATTTTACAATTGCAATGGTGGCATACTTATATTTCACTACAGGCTTACCTAATGGATTTGTGGATTCATGAAAATGGGTATCAGTTGACTGACGCATGATCTTTCCCTGTCGGGTTGGCGCCCCCTCCTGGGGTTCGTGCCGTGGGGGAGGTGTTCGGTGCGGGCTTATAACTCGCCTGTCTAGGGTAGTAGGATTGGTGTGTTGAAAATATCCTCTAGTGGTGTGGGGGCTGGTGCCTTGGAAGTGGGTGGGGTTATATCCTGCTGTTTGGCCCTGTCCGGAGGTTATCGTCGGGATAGGGCCACAGTGTTTTTTCCGCCCTCCGGTCTCAGCTCCAGTATTTATCTGCAATAGTTTTGTTATCGGGGGCTAGGTCGTCTGTTATGTTTCTTGGAGGTATTTATCCTGTCTTATTCGTGTCCTGTGTGAATTTAAGTATGCTCCCTCTAATTTCTCTCTCTCTCTTTCTTCTCTCCTCTCCTCTTCTCTCGGAGGCATGAGCTAGGACCACTGCTCAAGACTTCCCTAGCTTGAATGACTCCTTGCTTGTCCCCAGTCACCTGGTCGTGCTGTGCTCCGTTTCAACTATCTGCTGCGGCTATGGAACCCTGGACCTTTCACTGGATGTGCTTACCTTTGTCCCGGACCTGGCTGGACTTTCCTCTCTACCCGCACCTTCCAGCTGTCCTCTTTCACTCTGATGATCGGCTATGAAAAGCAAACTGACAGTTTACTTCTGAGGTGCTGACCTGTTGCACCCTCTACAACCATTGTAATTATTATTAATCTGCCTGCTGGTCATCTATGACTTTGCACGTCTTGGCGCATGTTTCTGTATAATCTCCACCCGACACCGCCAGAAGGAGGACTGGGCCACCCCTCAGAGCCTGGTTCCTCTCTAGGTTTCTTTAATAGGTTCTGGCTTTCTAGGGAGTTTTTCTTAGCACGACGTGCTTTACATCTGCATTGCTTGCTGTTGGGATTTAAGGCTGGGTTTTGTGACATTCGCTGATTAAAAGGGCTTTATAAATAAATAAGGATTGATTAATGTAAACATACAAGCCTACCCCATGTTTTTCCTCAGTCTCGAAAGACTACAACTCGTGTAGGGGCGGTGCTTGTGCGTTCTGGTAACAATTTTTCGCTTGTTTGTAATTAGCACCGCCAGACACAGACACCACATCGGGATGATGAAAATGTTAGTGAAAAACAAACATTTTCAAAATTAATTTGGATATAGAAGCGTTTTAAAGTAAACAATTATCCAAGTTTATCGGGCAGCCCCATCTACCTAAAGTGGGATGGCATTTGATTCGCTATGAATGCTGGAAGTTTGTACGGTTCAACTGATGAGCAACGATACACAGGGAGTCAAAACTTCCCGCTTTCTACCAGTGAATGAAAATGCGCTTGTTGGTTGGATCATTTAATGCGTTTATGACCGAAAAACGTAATGTTGTTAATAAGTATATGACTATAAGAATGTGGGCAGTACCAAGGTGACATTTCTTTTTCCATGTGCTAATTTCACCAGTGGTTTCAGAGTCCGGCAATATCAGTTATAATGCTAATATTTGTATAAACTCTTCAGTGTGTGGGTTGTGAGTGTCACTGAGTACAGGACTGATACTCTTTTCATCTGATCCACATCATAGGTAAGGGTTGTGACAAGTGCGAATGATGAGTGTTCAATGGTACGCATATAGGCTGACTAGGGAGGGCATTCCGACTGTCAAAGTCCCGCATAATAGCTACGATGCTAATGAGGAGAAATGAGCTCAATGGGGCATCTTTTTTTGTAGGCGCTAACTCCACCATGGTTGCATTGGACAAGCCTATGACGGAAAATGTATGGCGTTTTGTAAGGGTGTTTTTGGATAGAACGCCAAAAATAAGGCCTGTTGTTAAACAACACAGGCTTAGGAGAAGTTCTTAATGTGTTTTGTTCTATGACATAATCTTGTATCAGCGCTACGTACATTTTTGTGAATTTTTGAAGAATTTATATGTAATAAAACACATCACAAAGACGTCATAGATTCAATGAAAGGTCATCGTTAACCCGGACTGCTAGTTGATCTGCATAAGACAATAAATATATCAATCTTCTCTTCTATATTGTTTTGATTTAATTTTAACATGATCTCATGTGGAACCGTCAGACCTTATTTTCAGACGTTTATGTCCTTTCCACAATTATTGTTCCCCGACAGGGATGGCCTTACAATCTAAACTTATGTCCAGGTTTTAGACTACAAGCTTGCGAGCTCGATAATTTTTATAACGCTCGTTATCTTATAGTGTCCGCCATAGTGGAGCATGTCCATATAAGCCGCATAAAACAATTAAAAGGTCAAACCATGGAAAATGTTCCAATGGCTGTCTTTCCACGTATTTCTTGTTTCACATAGTGAATTTTACAAACACTTCATAATTAAATGATGTGTTTGGTTTTAGGCTACGCTTGGCAGAGGTTTTGATAAACCCAGTGCTAATCTCTTCGGACAGGGTTGAGTTTTTATCATACCAGTGTTGAAGTCGGAAGTTTACATACATTAGGTTGGAGTCATAGAAAACTCATTTTTCAACCACTCCACACATTTCGTTGTTGACAACTATAGTTATTGCAAGTCGGTTAGGAGCGTCTTACTTTGTGTCATGACAACAAGTATTTGCTTCCAACCATGGTTGACAGAGAGTAATTTCAACTTAATAATTTCACTGTAATCAAGACAATTCCAGATTGGGTCGAGAAGTTTACATAACACTAATGTAAAGGCTGCTGGCCTTTAAACAGCTTGGAAAAGTTCCAGAAAATGACATCAATGCTTTAGAGTGCTCTTTGATAGGCGTAATTGGAACATCATTTGCAGTTAATTGGAGGTTGTACCTGTGGATTTATTTCAAGGCCTACCTTCAAACCTGAGTGCCTCTTTGCTTGATATTCAGAAAATCAGCCAAAGACCATCAGAAAAAGATATTGTAGACCTCCCACATAGTTGGTTCATTCTTGGGGAGCAAATTTTCCAAACGCCCGCGAAGGTGACGGGACGCTCATAGCTGTCAGCAATGAGCGCAAGTGATACACCGAAGCGAGAATCCGAGGCTGGAGGCAGTATGAGTCAAGGAGACGACGATGGGCGCCGGAGGGGCAGCAGCGTGAATAGGCTCGTGGTGCGGTCAGGAACGTTTTTGGGTCTCAGAAGATGAAGACGTACATTTGTGCGAAAAAGGTGCAACATCAATCCCGCTAGAAAACCGCAAAGGGCACTTGTGAAAGGTGCTGTGGAGGGAAACTGGGTACATAAAGTATACTATAGTCCACAGTAAGAACGAGTCCTATATCGACATAACCTGAAAGGCATCCAGCAGAGGAAGGAGCGCACTGCTTGTCAATACCGGTCATTTAAAAAGCCGAGAGCTAGCGGTTTGGCAACTGCGACCATGGGGACAAAGATCCGTACTTTTTGGGAGAAAAGTGTCCTACGTGGTCTGCGATGAAGCAAAATAGAAACTGTTTGCGCATAAGAGGACGCATTGTTATGTTCTGGAGGAAAAAAGGGGGAGGCTTGCAAGGCCTGAAGAAACTCTACCACGCACCAAACCGGAGCGTGGGTGCACAGTCACGTTGTGGGGGTGATTTCTAACAGGAAGGGCTGGTGCATACTTTCACAAAATAGATGCGCAACATAGGTAGGAAAAGTATGTGGATATTTGAAGAAACATCTCAAGACATCAGTCAGGAAGTTAAAGCTTGGTCGGCAAATGGGTCTTCCAAATGGAGCAATGACGCCAAGCATAGCTTCCAAAGTTGTGGAAATGGCTTAAGGACCACAAAGTCAAGGTAATTGGAGTGGCCTTCACAAAGCCCTGACCTCAATCCCATAGAATATTGTGGGCGAACTGAAAAAGGCCTGTGCGAGCAAGGGAGGTCTACAGAACCTGACTCAGTTACATCAGGCTCTGTCAGGAGGAATGGCCAAAACTTCACCCGAACTTATGTGGGAAGCTTGTGGACGGCTACCGAAATGTTTTGAGCCCAGTTAAACAGTGTTAAGGCACCTAAT
>NC_036843.1:27247780-27303999 GCF_002910315.2 Salvelinus sp. IW2-2015 | reverse complement strand
CTGGGTAAACTATTAAAGTATATCTATAGTCCACCAGTAAACGAGTCCTATCACTCGACATAGACCTGAGAAGAGCCACTCCAGCAGAGGAAGGAGCGCACTGCTTGCCAAACCGGTCATTTAAAAAAGCCAGAGCTAGACGGTTTGGCAACTGCGACATGGGGACAAAGATCGTACTTTTCTGGAGGAAATGTCGCTCATGGGTCTGATGAAGACAACAGAATAGAAACTGTTGGCGCATGAAGAGGAGCATTGTTATGTTCTGGAGGAAAAAAGGGGGAGGCTTGCAAGCCTGAAGAAACCACTCTCCCAAACCGTGAAGCAACGGGGTGCCAGCTCACGTTGTGGGGGTGAATTTCTAACAGGAAGGGCGTTGGGTGCAACTTGCACAAACTATAGATGCGCATACATGCAGGTAGGAAAAGTATGTGGATATATTTGAAGAAACATCTCAAGACATCAGTCAGGCGAAGTTAAAGCTTGGTCGCAAATGGGTCTTCCAAATGGACCAATGACCCAAGACATACTTCCAAAGTTGTGGAAAAATGGCTACAGGCACCAGCAAAGTCAAGGTATATGGAGTGGCCTTCACAAAGCCCTGACCGTTCAATCCCAGTAGAATATTGTGGGCAGAACTGAAAAAGCCTTGTGCGAGCAGAGGAGGTGACTAAAACCTGACTATAGTTACATCAGCTCTGGTCAGTGAGGGTTTGACCCAAGTTAAACAATTTAAAGGCAACCCTACCAAATACTAATTGAGTGTATGTAAACTTCTGACCCACTGGGAATGTGATGAAAGAAATAAAAGCTGAAATAAATCATTCTCTTTACTATTATTCTGACATTTCACATTCTTAAAATAAAGTAATGATCCTAACAGACCTAAGACAGGGCATTTTTACTAGGATTAAATGTCAGGAATTGTGAAAACTGAGTTTAAACATATTTGGCTAAGGTGTATGTAAACTTCCGACTTCAACTGTATATTCGCCTCAATTTACTCAAAAAAATTCTAAATGCTCATTAGCAACAGAGAAGACCTCAGCAAGACTACTAATTCCTGCAGGAAATTACAGGCAAATATATTGATCGATTTGTGCGGTTATCAAAACGCCACGCCAGGATTAGCCTACACAAAACACAGACCTTATATGAAGAAGTTTTAAAATCCTCTACAGAAAAATGAATGGTGGAAAAAACGATTGGAACCATTTCAGGGTTTTAACGCCTGGTTTTGTGGGTATTATGCCGTGGCTAGCTTCACATAGGTGTTCCTCGTCCGAGGTGAGCAGCATGATTATGAAATGGAGTTAGGTTGGGATGCCACCGGGCRGCATGCAAAGTCGGGAAAAGAGGAACATTTGGACACAAAATTGTGGATTTCTGAGGAGGAATGGAGGTGGAAAAAGAGGAAGAAGAGATTGAAGAGAATGATGAAAGCAGATCGAAGAGAATGACGAAAGCAGAGGTTGGATTTGAATCTGAGGAAGATGACCATAACAATGGAGATGGGGTGTCGAAGAAGATTGGTCTTGAGTGCAAATAGAGTGAGCTGTGCACCTGACCGAGTTCTGGCGGTGAAATGGAAGGGAATGAGGGCGAGTTAAGTGAGGTGGAAAGTGTGGTGAAGAGTTCAGAACCAGAGCCTGGCATCAATGGACATGATAAAGAAGAATCTGGTCCAGTAGGAGTTKCATTTTTGGAGAAYGTGYARRRTTGCCTTTTGACAGATCCATTTGTGGTTTCAGGCTGGGTGAGAAAGGAGTTGGGTGCAGTTGAATCAGTGAAGGTAACCTGTAACYTTAGTGGACTTGTGATATCTTTTTGTYTTTCTTCTGATCAGAGGGAGCAGGCACTCGGTGAGTCAGAGTCTCTACCAGACAAAGTCATGTTAGGATATAGCAGTTATCCTGTTAGAGCCTTTTGTGCTGAATCCACTGCTCTGTTTCAGGTGTTTTTTTGTTATTACATACAGCCGGAAATAAATGTTGGATATCAGTGAGGAGGTAACTCACCAGCATTACGACCAGGAATACGACTTTCCCGAATTGGATCCTTTGTTCGTACACCCCAGGGCAATTGAACTTATCCCAGAGGCTGCTCCAAGACGCCACCAGCAGAGAAGAGGTTTTCGGAGTGGACTTCTAGGCATGCACACCATCCACCACTTATTACTCACTCATGTTAAGTCTCTGGACAATGGTCATGTCACAGCAGTTTGTAGGAGGGAGATTCCAAGATGTGGGAAGTGTGCAGGGAGGCATGGGATAGAATATTGTGTGGATAAAGTTTTGTGTCAACTGCAGGGGTGCCCATGTTTCTGTGGATCGGACATGTCCGGTGCGAGAGAGGCAGGTTGAGGTGGCTAGAGTCAGAGTAGTGCAGAAGGTGTCGTATACTGAGGTAGTGAAGAAAGTAGAGGAGGATGGGTCAAGGGTGAGGGATCCTGAGAGGATCCCTGTGAGTAGTAGACCTATGCCTCCATRGAGGGATAGGCCAACGAGTGAAATATGCTTCTGTAAGGTTGGCTTCTTAGCGTTCATAGCAATGGTTATCAACTGTACCGCAGAAATGGAATGTAAATCACAGAAAATAGATGTTGTGGTGGATGCTGCAGAAAAAAGTATTTGGGTATACGAGATTTGACGTCAACAGGGTGTGTTGAGTGGTGGTGTACCGGCCTCCCAGGCCGTTGGCATGGTGCATGAGTAGATGGGGACAAAGTATTGGAGTGGGCTAGTGGGTTTTGAATGAGTGTAAGGTTAGTTTGAAGGGTGTGTTTTATTTTAGATTTGTAAATTTAGTATTTTATTTTCCCCTTTTCCTATTTTGTATTACAAAGTATAATGGATTTATATTATAGTCCAGTTGGGGGCGGTAATGCAACATATTTGACGCAAACCGAAGAAGAATAGGTGTTCCTCTTTGAAAACAGCCTGATACAAAGTTAACACACTCCCACACATTTCTCCTCCTCCGTTTCGCAGCACGTCCACCACACCAGGAAGTCAGAGTCGGGTACGTACGCGCTCTATTTTTGTCTGTTCTTGAAGAACACATAATGCATAATTCAACCTCATAAACGGACATTTAGAAGTTAAGACTATCCTGAACGAAAGGCAGTAGAATAAGACTGCTTGTCTGGACCTGTGACTGACGGGGGTGAACGCTTTTGTCTCTTCAGTTTAAAACTTTAATGCWCTGATCTTGCAAACAAAGATAGCCTATGCTTCGCAAAGAAAGTATCGAGTAGGCCTATTGTAGCTGTATTTGTCATATCACCCCCTATATGGAGCTTCAGCAACCCTTATATAGTTGAATACGAAACGTAAAAATGTTAGATTGTATCAGTTTGGATTGGAACGTTGCAATGTTAGTCTGCACCTGCGCGTTCTTATGGAAGATGTGTCAAGCMTTGTACTTTCATGGCGCCTTCCTGTGTGGTAGTGGTCTACACTGAAGCTTACCCTTCCACCTGTAAGACAAGAACACATTTTGTAATATCTACAATGATTTCCCCCCCCCCCCTGGGTATCATTTCAAGTCACCAATTTCAAGACACCAGACGTCAAATCACTTACTCAAATCAAATTTAATTTTTCACATGCGCCGAATACAACAGGTGTAGGTAGATCTTCCCGTGTATTGCTTACTTACAAGCCCTTAACCAACAATGCAGTTCAAGAAATGGAGTTAAGAAAATATTTGCTTGTTCATTTTTTTAAAACTTTTGTTTATTTAGTAACACAAGAAAATTACATAACGAGGCTATATACAGGCGATACCGGTAACTGGTTAGTCGAGGTAATTTGTAAAGTGACTATGCATAGATAATAAACAGCGAGTAGCAGCAGTGTAAGAACAAGGTGGGGGGGGGGATGTCAATGTAAATAGTCCGGGTGACCATTTGATTAATTGTTCAGCAGTCTTATGGCTTGGGGGTAGAAGCACAGTTGGTTAGGAGCCCGTAAAACGGCAGCCATCTCTTCCGGCGCCATCCAGAGCGACTCAAACGCGATAGCCACATCTGTAGTGTAGCCTACAGTAAGCCAGGCAACAATCAATTTGAGACCCATATGTCTCTCCAGAATCTTCCCTATGTGCTCTGGCAGTAAACTAACATGACTTAGGCATGTAATTACTAATATTTATGCAGATGTTTTTGTTTCAACAGCGTGGATCCAGATGTTACTAAAATGAAGCGGAAAAGCAAAGTACTGAATGATGAAAAATTCACCAAGAAACGTAGATTGGAAGCGGTTAAAGAGGAAGAAGATGGCAGAGAGGATCATGGGACAACATTTAATGACCACTCCACCTCTCCCTCGGTCAGTGCCTCCCATCAATTATCTGATCGATAGATTGATTTGTAATGGCTTACAGTTTTCTTCTATTTTTGTTGTTCATTTTTAGGGTTTGGGAGATATTGGAGTTATTGAAAGCATCACCATAAAGAATTTCATGTGTCACCATTTGCTCGGTCCATTCCAGTTCGGGCCCAATGTGAACTTCATTGTTGGCAACAATGGAAGTAAGAAAGATTTTTAAACTGATACTTTGTATTGGTTAAAGGACTCCCCATATACATGTTTTTGATGCCTTCCCTTAACTTTCTAACCCTTCTCCAACAGTCATTATAACTGAATTTGAATGCTGAATTCAAGTTAGTTTCCCCCTGTCTATAATGGCTTAGTTGCTATTCATTGTACTGTGAGTGGGACCTATTTCTGCTATGTGCCATGGTATTTTCACCTGATTTTGTTTTGCAGGTGGGAAAAGTGCCATACTGACTGCTCTAATAGTGGGCCTTGGTGGAAAGGCCACCATCACAAACAGAGGAGCATCTTTGAAGGGTTTTGTGAAAAATGGTGAAAGGTCAGTTCTAGTTACTTATATTATATTGACACCCATTCCATATCTCTCTTTTTTTATGGACAGTGTAAATTCTCATTACCGCTGAGTTTGCAAATAGATCTTTTGAATGTAATGTAAACAATAGACCAATACTCTGTCCATGTGGGTGAACTTATTTCCAGCACAGCGGATGTTACAGTGAAACTGAGAAACAGAGGACCAGACGCGTACAAAGGGGATGTCTACGGGGAATGCATTTCTATTGAACAAAGGATTTCTAGTGATGGTGTTCGGACGTGCAGGTTGAAGAGTAAAACAGGTAATAGTTTAAATCTGTCAGGTCTGTCTGGCCGTCAGGTTGGTCTGTCTGTCTGGCCGTCAGGTTGGTCTGTCTGTCTGGCCGTCAGGTCGGTCTGTCTGTCTGTCTGTCCGGCCGTCAGGTCGGTCTGTCTGTCTGGCCGTCCGGTCGGTCTGTCTGGCCGTCCGGTCGGTCTGTCTGTCTGGCCGTCCGGTCGGTCTGTCTGTCTGGCCGTCAGGTCGGTCCGTCTGGCCGTCAGGTCGGTCCGTCTGGCCGTCAGGTCGGTCCGTCTGGCCGTCAGGTCGGGCCGTCTGGCCGTCCGGTCTGTCTGTGTCTGTCCGGCCGGCAGGTCGGTCTGTCTGTCTGGCCATCAGGTCGGTCTGTCTGTCCGTGTCTGTCCGGCCGTCAGGTCAGTCTGTCCGTGTCTGTCAGGTCGGTCTGTCTGTGTCTGTCCGGCCGTCAGGTTSGTCTGTCTGGCKGTTTTCTTTATCTCTTCTCTATTTTAATCAACCTTTACCTTTTATTCCAGGGCACTTGGTTTCAAATAAAAAGGATGAATTGACTGCAATTTTAGATCACTTCAACATCCAGGTATTGTGTGTGTGTATATATATATATATATATAGTGTGTGTGTGTGTTTTTTATTGAAAGTGAATGATGTTATTTATTTTTAATTACACTACCGTTCCAAAGTTTGTGGTCACCCGCAATGTCAACAGTGAAGAGGCGACTCCGGGATGCTGGCCTTCTAGGCAGAGTTCCTCTGTCCAGTGTGTGTTATTTTGCCCATACTAATCTTTTATTTTTATTGGCCAGTCCTGAGATAGGTGCTTTTATCTTTGGCAACTCTGCCTAGAAGACCAGCATCCGGAGTCGCTCTTTCATGTTGACGTTGAGCTGTGTTTAGCGGTACTATTTTAATGAAGCTGCCAGTTGAGGACTTGTGAGGTGTTCTGTTTTTCAAACTAGACTCTCTAATGTCTTGTCCTCTTGCTCAGTTGTGCACCGGGGCCTCCCACTCTTCTTTCTATTCTGGTAAGAGCCAATTTGGCTGTTCTGTGAAGGGAGTAGTACACAGTGTTGTACCAGATCTTCAGTTTCTTGGCATTTCTCGCATGGAATACTTCATTTTCAGACCAAGAATAGACGGACAAATTTCAGAAGAACAAGGCACCACAAATGCTGTGCTCCAGATACTCAACTAGTCTAAAGAAGGCAGTTTTATTGCTTTTTAATCAGAACAACGTTTTCAGCTGTGCTAACATAATTGTAAAAGGGTTTTCTAATGAGCAATTTATCTTTTTAAAAGGATAAAACGGGATTAGCTAAACACGTGCATTGGACACAGGAGTGATGGTTGCTGATAATGGGCCTTGGTAAACTTCTATGTAGATATTCCATTAAAAATCTGCCGTTTCCAGCTACAATAGTCATTTACAACATTAACAATGTCTACACTGTATTTCTGATCAATTTGATGTTATTTTAAATGGACAAAAAATTTGCTTTTCTTTCAAAAACAAAGACATTTCTAAGTGACCCCAAACTTTGMAAAGATAGTGTATGTCCATATTTGAAAAGCCTCTTTTGCTGTTTACTGTAAATCACAGGTGGATAACCCAGTCTCAATTCTTAACCAAGAAATGAGTAAGCAATTTCTCCATTCAAAAAGCGAAGCAGATAAGTATAAGGTACAGTTGTAATTTAAGCTCTTTGTCCTTGTTTTGTAATTTAAGCTCTTTGTCCTTGTTTTATAATTTAAGCTCTTTGTCCTTGTTTTGTAATTTAAGCTCTTTGTCCTTGTTTTGTAATTTAAGCTCTGTCATTTTCTTGTCTACATGTTTGTGGTGCTTGTTTTTTTTGTCATTCATTTTTGTCCCATATGCAATTCTAATTCTGTGTCCACTTCATCATGCGCAACCAAAGTTCCTTCCGGGGATTACATTTTTTTTATATTTATGTAGTTCTTCATGAAAGCGACTCTACTGGAGCAGATGAAGAGAGACTACATCCACATCAAACAGACTAAAGCAGTGACCAGAGAACAGGTTGAGAGGCAAGAGGAGGTAATGCTATCGCATGGAAATGACATTTTATGGGGGCCCAAAAATAAATGTATTACATTTTTAAAGTGCATTTCATACATGGTCACACATACACTTAACGAAAAATGTTTTTTTAAATTAGATTTTAAAAAAGATGACAATGTAACACTACGTATGTACCCGGTTTGTTAGATGTTTTCAATTAAATTACCCCGTACAAAAATATAAACGCAACATGCAACAATTTTTTATTTTTTTTACTGAGTTACAGTTGATATAAGGAAATCAGTCAATTACAATAAATTCATTAGGCCCTAATCTATGGATTTCACATGACTGGGAATACAGATATGCATCTGTTGGTCACAGATACCTTAAAAAAAGGTAGGGGCGTGGAAGAAAAAAATAGTCAMTATCTGGTGTGACCACCATTTGCCTCATGTAGCGGGACACATTTCCTTACATTTTCTGGTAACCGCTCTGGTGGACATTCRTGCTGTCAGTATGCCAATTGCACACTCCCTCAACTTGAGACATCTGTGGCATTGTTGTGTGACAAAACTTCACATTTTTAGAGTGGCCTTTTATTGTCCCCAGCACAAAGTGCACCTGTGTAATGATCATGCTGTTTAATCAGKTTCTTGATAATCCATCCAGCTGACAGGTGTGGCATATCTTGGCAAAGGAGAAATGCTCACTAACAGGGATGTAAACAAATTTGTGCACAACATTTTAGAGAAATAAGCTTTTTGTCCATATGGAACATTTCTGAGATCTTTTATTTCAGTTCATGTAGCATGGCACCAACACTTTACATGTTGCATTTCTATTTTTGGTTAGTACATAAATAGGACAGTAAGTTAAGACTCTAACCATGTTTTATCTTTTGCTTTCAGTGTCTAAAGGATCTCAAGCAGGAGTTTTTGCAGAAGAAGGAGAGGTATGAAAACCTGTCATCTGTTGGTAAGATGAAGGAGACTCTGGAGGAACTCAAGAAGATGATGGCATGGTGCTTGGTAGGACTTTACTTGGTTGTTTCTCATTKACCATTTTGTTTAGTTTGGGCTAAGTCAAAGCCATTCAAAAGTGTTGGAAATTCTTTGAAAAACTGCATAAATTATTTTCTGCYAGAAAATAATATGGTCATGTCACCTTTGTTTTGTTACTTTCAGGTGAGAGAAAAGGAGCGGTTGGTCCAACAGCTACAGGAACAGATGGACGCAGAGGAAAGTAATCACAAACACGAAGAAAACCTTCAACTCTGTCAGGTATTTGTGAAGTATATTTGTCTAAGTACACTACATTACCAAAAGTATGTGGATACCTGCTCATCGGAACATCTCATTCCAAAATCATGGGTATTAATATGGAGTTGAACCCCCCTTTGCTGCTTTAACAGCCTCCACTCTTCTTGGAAGGCTTTCCAATAGATGTTGGAACATTTCTGTGGGGACTTGCCATGAGAGCATTAGTGAGATTGGGCACGGATGTTGMGCGATTAGGCCTGGCTCGCAGTCGGCGTTACAATTCATACCAAAGGCGTTCGATGAGGTTGAGGACAGGGCTCTATGCAGGCCAGTCAAGTTCTTCCACAACGATCTCAACAAACCATTTCTGTATGGACCTCGCTTTGTGCAGCGGGGGCATTGTCATACTGAAACAGGAAAGGGCCMTCCCCAAACAGTTGCCACAAAGTTGGAAGCACAGAATTGTCTAGAATGTCATTGTGTGCTGTAGCGTTAAGATTTCCCTTCACTGGAACTAAGGGGCCTGAACCATGAAAAACAGCCCCATATCATTATTCCTCCTCCATCAAACTTTAGTCCTGGCATCCGCCAAACCCAGATTCGTCCGTCGGACTGCTAGATGGAGAAACGTGATTCATCACTCCAGAGAAAGCGTTTCCACTGCTCTAGAGTCAAATGGCGGTGAGCTTTACACCACTCCAGCTGACACTTGGCATTGCGCATGGTGATCTTAGGCTTGTGTGGGGCTGCTCGGCCATGGAAATCCATTTCATGAAGCTCTCGACGAACAGTTCTTGTGCTGACGTTTCTTCCCGAGGCAGTTTGGAACTTGGTAGTGAGTGTTTCAACCATGGACAGACGATTTTTAAGCCCTACGCGCTTCAGCCCTCGGCGGTCCCGTTCTGTGAGCTTGTGTGGCCTACCACTGCCGTTGTTGCTCCTAGACGTTTCCACTTCACAATAACAGCACTTACAGTTGACCGGGGCAGCTCTAGCAGGGCAGAAATTTTACAAACTGACTTGTTGGATAGGTGTCATCCTATAACGATGCCATGTTGAAAGTCACTGAGCTCTTCAGTAAGTCCATTTGACAACCAATGTTTGTCTATGGAGATTGCATGGATGTGTGCTCAATTTTATGTCAGCAACGGGTGTGGCTGAAGTAGCCGAATCTACTCATTTGAAGGGGTGTCCACATACTTTTGTGTGAGTGTGTGTGTATATATATATATATATATATATATATGTGTATGCTGTCAGTTGGATCTGTTGAGAAATCCATTGGAGAAACTCTTATGATTTTCTTAGAAATCCTGCCTGTGTTATATCTTAAAGGTCCAATGCAGCCATTTTTATCTCAATATTTAATAATATCTGGGTTACATTTTAAGTACCTTACTGTGAATGAATTTACTGTGAWTRTTTTTTTTTTTTAAGATTCTTAGCTCAAGCAGGAATTTTGCTKGGGAGTGGGGAGGGGAAAACTGAAATGGAACTCTTATTGACAGAGGCTCAGAACTCTTTTTATTATTGGTCTATTACGGTAACTAATTTACTGCATGGTGATGTCACCATGGAAGGCCAAAACTCCATCCCACCTAAACAGGCTGAAATTTCAGGTGGTCTTTTCAAACAGCTCTTACACTAAAACGGCATATAATTATTTTCACAATTTCACAGTATTATTTKAACAGTGTGGAAATGTATTTAAAACACATGAAAATCTAGTTTTTCACTGCACTGGGCCTTTAATGTTTTCCTCTCTTTTCCCTCCAGAATAAAGTGACAGTAGCTGAAAAGAAATTGCAGGAAATCCAGAGCAGGCTTCACAGTCGGAAAGAAGAGGAGGAGTCACTGTCAGAGGACTGTCGGAAGATAAAGGAAGAAGTAAAGTCAAAGAATAAAGCTCAGAAAGAGCAGGAGGTAAGAGGCTGAGTTGAGGTCAATCCCATTCCAGGAAGTAAATGTAGGTTTACGGCCCAAATGGCACCTATTACCTATGTAGTGCACTATTGTTGACCAGGGCCCATAGGGCTCTGTTCAAAGTAGTGTACTTCATAGGGAATAAGGTGCTGTTTAGGACTAACATGAAATGTCCATTTTCCTCACTAATATCCTTGCTTACCGATACTTTTTCTGTATGTTTGCAGCACTTTGATGAAATGCAATACCTTTGTCTGAGCTGTATTTTATGCTGTTGTATTGTAGGTGGTGTACTTCCGTGCTGTGAACAAACTGAAGCAATCAGAGAAGGAACAGTCCCTTCTTCACGAGAGAATTCACAAAGTGAAAAATATGTGAGAGATGTTTGAGTGATAGTCAATGTTTGYTAGAATATACTGTGAAAGGATTAACTGCCCGTGTTGGATAGTAGTAATTGAACTACGTTTTGCCGTAGCTAGGTAGTAGTTAAACTAAATTCAAATATAGGTAGTGTTTTCAGTAGTTCAATACTTTTTAGCCATGTAGCGGTCTAGCTAACTACTGCAACTTTTTTCCCTAAAAGAACTGAAAGTATGGGTGAAGTAGGCATCACATCTTCCTAATTCTGACTTGAAACAGTTTTTGTGTTTTAATAGTCTAAATGACACGTTCTGGTGACATCTGACTCCAGATCGATCTGTTCTTTCAATTTGTGGTCTATAACATCTCAGATTTAGATAGAATAATTTTTCACMYAGTAGTTTGGATGTAGTGAACTGCTTTTTTAAAGTAACTTAAGTAAACTACATTTTTCTTAACTTCTTCCAGTGCGAAGTAATTGGTAGCTTCACAAACMATGTTTTCAGAGTAGCTTCCTCAACACTGTTAACTGCGCACACTGATTTACGTAAGCATTAATAGTCATTGCATTGTGATCTGGTCCACATTTTTTAGTTACATAACTACTGTCGTTTGGATTTCCTTGCATACATTCAGCTTTTGTTGAAATMATCTTTTGATGTAACCCTGTAGTGGGAGTCAGAACAAGAAGGCTGAGGCAGAGCACACCAAGAGACTGCAGAAGATCTCCAGTCTGAGGACGCAGTTGGAGAAGCATGAGACGCAGTGCACCGCTCTGAATCAGGAGATCAAGGACAGGCAACAGGCTCTGTTCAAAGGGAAGGAGGAGTTGGACAAACTACGGTAATGGAAAACGATTCAAAGTCTATTTTCTTTCTCTTCCAAGAATGTGGCCTTATCATATTGTACAGTATGATAAGATCAGATAAAAACCTGTTATTTTTAAATGATTAAGTCCGATGAATTCTGTTTGCATTTTTCTACCTGTGGCGTTTTTCTACCTGTGGCATTTTTCTACCTGTGGCATTTTTCTACCTGTGGCATTCTTCTACCTGTGGCATTCTTCTACCTGTGGCATTCTTCTACCTGTGGCATTCTTCTACCTGTGGCATTCTTCTACCTGTGGCATTCTTCTACCTGTGGCATTCTTCTACCTGTGGCATTTTTCTACCTGTGGCATTTTTCTACCTGTGGCATTTTTCTACCTGTGGCATTCTTCTACCTGTGGCATTCTTCTACCTGTGGCATTTTTCTACTGTATGAAACAAGTACGACAACAAATACCTACGGACCATTAGCAATTTTACACATCCTCACGGTGTTGAGACTTAAGGGGCCATGGTTCCGGTCTAGAAGCACTGTCGACTGCTCCTACAGTTTTGCTTCGGTACTGCAGTTTAACTGACGCCCGGTCCAGAATGACCATTTCTGTACACYGCCACATAGAGAAGTCAGATTTGGACATTCCTAATAAGACACTTTAGTAATCAACTTTGTGCACAAAACATCCATAAATTATTCAAATAATTGTCYCTGAAGCCTTTTTATTTTATCACTCTTTGCCAAAGATATTAACATTTTATATTCSTTCAATGTGTGGAGTAGGGTGTGGCCCAATAGGGTGTGGCCCGGAAGACTCACATATAGGCCTCAGCAACGTGATCACCACCACTTTCTGCATCAACCATTTGCTCTCACGTTCTTRTTTTAGTACAAGTACTCAAACTTCTGTAATGCTCATGTGTTGATTGAATGCTCTAGATTGGAAGAGAAGAATATTCAGGTGTCGATGGAAGCCAAACTGAAGAGGAAGAACCAGCTCCTGGCCAGTAGATCCAACAAACTGAAGCGTTTTGGAGATAACATGCCTGACCTGCTAGACACCATAGACAAGGCTTACATCCAAGGACGTTTTACCAAGAAACCTCTTGGTCCTATAGGTCAGTGGTTCTCAACCTTCTTTGGTTTAGTATAGCCCAATCATATAGTGGTCTGGCCAAATGGCACGGTCATGTGCAACAGTCTTCCTATTTACCCCCTGTGGGGAAACTTCAGAAAGATGTACTTAACATGAATTCATCTGTTTTCCTTTCTGTTCATTCATCCATCCATCCATCCATTCATCCATCTACCCATCCATCCATTCATCCATCTACCCATCCATCCATCCATCCATCCATGGTTTCCCATCAGGGGCATGTATAAACCTGAAGGACCCTGCCTTAGCTGTAGCAGTGGAGAGCTGCTTGAGGAGCTTCATGAAGACCTTCTGCTGTGACAACTACAAGGACGAGGCCGTCCTCCAGGATCTGATGTCACGCTACTTCTCTAAAGGCAARAGACCCCAGATCATCGTCAGCCCTTTCTCTGGCTCCGTCTACAAGGTTCAAGGACGGTGAGACACAATCGCTCCATCTGAAAWGGCAACATYTTCCCTACATGGCCCATGTCAATAGTAGTGCACTATGTAGGGAATAAGGTGCCATTTGGGACATTACCACATATTGTTTTGTTGTTGAATACCGGTAGCTACTATGGAKCGTATTTGATCCTTGACCATATTTAGTTACAGATATTATTAGAGTGAAACTCTGTGGATTTGTGAATACATTGTCTCATTGTTACCAAATTATTTTGTTAGATGTTCATAACAAACTGTATCTATACTTTTTGTTGTTGTCAGTAAAGCTAATTTAGTTTTTTTATTTGGTTGTGTTTCAGGGGAGTCAATCACCCAGACTACCCCTCAGTACTGGACTCTCTGAGCATAGCCAACCCAGTCATCGCAAACTGTCTCATCGACATGAGAGGCATAGAATCCATTCTCATAATCAAGGTTAGTTTCTTCCCTGATTTAAGCTCCTAGTTGAATGTGCAGTCCAACAAACCGTTTGTTTGAAGGAGTTGGCATTGAGGCATCATACGACAAAGGTAACTTGGAAGATAGAAACAACAGCATTTACCATGTTTCTAACTGTACCGTCATGGAATTGATCAGGCTGTCTTGCATAGAGTGGGAACCAGTGGTGGTTGTAGCCTGTATGGCTCCCTGGGCGAAGGACCCTYCCTTAGCTGTAGCAGTGGAGAGCTGCTTGAGGAGCTTCATGAAGACCTTCTGCTGTGTCAACTACAAGGACGAGGCKGTCCTCCAGGATCTGATGTCACACTACTTCTTTAAAGGCAACAGACCCCAGATCATTATGGCTCACTGGGCGAAACCCCCCTTAAAACCATATAWATATAAAAATATATACAAAAAGAAGATTCATAAATATCAAAAAGAAGTAACAAAGACCAATAGAAACAAATTGTMGCATATAAATACAAATAAAAAAGAGAATGGAATTATTACACTATTACCCTATTGCTAACAAAAACCCCACAAAAAACTAAATTGCACAAAGCCTATATCACACAAATACACAAATAGAATAACACACTTATAAAGAAGAGAASCTGATTATTACACAATTGRACTTCAAACAAGAAACGCACAAACTTAATTGCACAACTGTTCAGTGTGGCTGACATCTGAGGTGCAATCTAGAATGATAGAGAAGCATTTTGCCAGCTTGATGTCACTCACCATTATTGAAAAGACCTTGCTGCTCAAAAAAATCAATGAGTCCATTCTGTATTTGTGGCTAAGGTAGCTGATGGTGTGACTCGAGACCCTTTTTGGACACGGTTAAGATGCTCTTTCATGACTGGATCAAATTGTGCCATCAGTTTAACCTCCTTTTGAAAAATGTCCATTTTGATGGAGAGTAAGTGTTTCTGTGTGTCTCCTTAGTGCCAGATTTCTAATTGTCAGAGACGGCACAATAGCAGTCAAGACATGTCACACCCTCTCTCTCATCTTATCCTCCCAGCCTCCATTAAGTGCCATCTCATGATTATCAATTGTTTCCTCTTTTTTGATCCTCATTGCCAGTTCTTTCTATGTTTTCATGCAGTTGCAGTTTTGGTGTTCTGGACTGCTGTCATGTGAAGTCAGCAAAGAACTTGCATGTTTCCAGTCTGTCAGTCCTGAGTTTGCTAAATACATTTTCTTCTAAGAAAAGAGTTTGCATCAGAAGAGGCTGTTGTTTCTTTCAGAATACACCAACCAACTTCTAGGGATTTATTTTCACCACTCACCAAGGTCTTCCTGGTGACAACTTCTTCCATCACTCTCATTCCTTGGGAACAAAAGTCAGGTGCTACCTCACTTGGTCCTCTGTAAACTAGTTGTGTCTTAATTCTGTGGCTGAGGAGGTGGATGGCTCCTCATCCTGAGGCTCCGAGATCATTTCTGAAGAGGCCTGTGTGGCTGAGGAGGTAGATGGCTCCTCATCCTGGGGATCTGAGATAACTTCTGAAGAGGCCTGTGTGGCTCAGGAGGTAGATGGCTCCTCATCCTGGGGCTCCGAGATCATTTCTGAAGAGGCCTGTGTGGCTGAGGAGGTAGAAGGCTCCTCATCCTGGGGATCTGAGATAACTTCTGAAGAGCGCTGTGTGGCTCAGAGGTAGATGGCTCCTCATCCTGGCCAGTGGGTGCTCCAAAATATTTCAGGAGTGCCCCTAATTTGCATTGAAATACAGTATATGAGTCTGACACCCTAAATACATTTGTCGCACAATTAAATATACATTCATTATGCACAATTTATCAAACTTTCAGAATAGGAACCAAATGAACCATACAACCTCCTTGGCTAATTCTAGCATAAGACACCAAAAAGACTCAATATATCACAAAATATACAAAATATTAGCATAATATAGACAAGTTAGCCTACAGCCTTGGAAATTCCCCTTACTGAGCTCAGGACCTAGTCAATACAATCACACAAAACCCTTATGACGTCACCTCAGTGAAAGTTTTTTTAATATATATATTTTTTTATCCCATTTTCTCCCAATTTCGTGGTATCCAATCGCTAGTAATTTACTATCTGTCTCATCGCTACAACTCCCGTACGGGCTCGGGAGAGACGAAGTCGAAAGCCATGCGTCCTCCGAAGCACAACCCAACCAAGCCGCACTGCTTCTTAACACAGCGCGCCTCCAACCCGGAAGCCAGCCGCACCAATGTGTCGGGGAAACACCGTGTACCTGGCCCCCTTGGTTAGCGCGCACTGCGCCCGGCCTGCCACAGGAGTCGCTGGAGCGCGATGAGACAAGGATATCCCTACCGGCCAACCACTCCCTAACCCGGACGACGCTATGCCAATTGTGCGTCGCCCCACGGACCTCCCAGTCGCGGCCGGCTGCGACAGAACCTGGGCGCGAACCCAGAGACTCTGGTGGCGCAGCTAGCACTGCGATGCAGTTACGCCACAGGGTTCAATTATCGGGCCTAGTCTCTTCTCTGTATACATCAATGATGTCACTCTCGCTGCTGGTGATTCTTTGATCCACCTCTACGCAGACGACACCATTCTGTATACCTCTGGCCCTTCGTTGGACACTTAACTAACCTCCAGATGAGCTTCAATGTCATACAACTCTCCGTCCGTGGCCTCCAACTGCTCTTAAATGCAAGTAAAACTAAATGCATGCTCTTCAAACGATCGCTGCCCGCCCGTCCAGCATCACTACTCTGGACGGTTCTGACTTAGAATATGTGGACAACTACAAATACCTAGGTGTCTGGTTAGACTGTAAACTCTCCTTCCAGACTCAAATTAAACATCTCCAATCCAAAATTAAATCTAGAATCGGCTTCCTATTTCGCAACGAAGCATCCTTCACTCATGCTGCAAAACATACCCTCGTAAAACTGACCATCCTACCGAACCTCGACTTCGGCGATGTCATTTACAAAATAGCCTCCAACACTCTATCTTCAACGAAAGTTGGATGCAGTCTATCACAGTGCCATCCATTTTGTCACCAAACCCCATATACTACCCACCACTGCGACCTGTATGATCTCGTTTCATACTCGTCGCCAAACCCACTGGTTCCAGATCATCTACAAGTCTCCGCTAGGTAAAGCCCCGCTTATCTCAGCTCACTGGTCACCATAGCAGCACCCACCCGTATCATGCGCTCCAGCAGGTATATCTCACTGGTCACCCCCAAAGCCAATTCTTCCTTTGGCAGCCTCTCCTTCCAGTTCTCTGCTGCCAATGACTGGAACGAACTGCAAAAATATCTGAAGCTGGAGACTCTTACCTCCCTCACTAACTTTAAGCACCAGCTGTCAGAACAGCTCACAGATCACTGTACCTGTACATAGTTCATCTGTAAATAGCCCATCCAATCTTCCTCATCCCCATACTGTATTTATTTATCTTGCTCCTTTGCACCCCAGTATCTCAACTTGCACATTCATTTTCTGCACATCCTACCATTCCAGTGTTTAATTGCAATATTGTAATTACTTTGCCACCATGGCCTATTTATTGCCTTACCTCTCTTATCCTACCTCATTTGCACATGCTGTATATAGATTTTTCTACTGTATTATTGATTGTATGTTTGTTTATTCCATGTGTAACTGTGTTGTTGTATGTGTCGAACTGCTTTGCTTTATCTTGGCCAGGTCGCAGTTGCAAATGAGAACTTGTTCTCAACTAGCCTACCTGGTTAAATAAAGGTTAAATAAATAAATAKAATTAAAAACATGATAAAGTTCCCAGCTACCAATGTCTTTTGTCCCGGTTGTGATTGCAGGAGAAGAATGCAGCCAGGAGAGTGATGCAACAAGGCCGACCCCCGAGGAACTGCCGTGAGGCCTTCACTGTGGAGGGAGACCAGGTTTACCCTAACCGGTACTACACTCCAGACTTCAGCATGGCCAAATACCTCGGGGGAGATCTGGAAACAGAAATTCGGCAAGTACCTATTTTATTACTGTGGACTATTATTACATTTATTTTGGTATGGTTGTTGTGGTGTGCTCTTATAAAGTACCTTGCTCCGAAACACATCAGCAGTAAATATTTGTTTATTTATTTTATTTAACCAGGAAGTACCAGATTAAGATCACATTATTGGTCAATTGCACATAAGGTCCAACGGAAATCTGACTTCAGCTTTTTACCCTTTTCCCTCCGAAAGACGCACACATACGTACACTACTGTTCAAAAGTTTGGGGTCACTTAGAAATGTCCTGGTTTTTCAAAGAAAAGCAATTTCTTTGTCCATTTTAAAATAACATCAAATTGATCAGCAATACAGTGTAGACATTGTTAATGTTGTAAATGACTATTGTAGCTGGAAATGGTTTTTTAATGGAATATCTACATAGGCCCATTATCATCAACCATCACTCCTGTGTTCCAATGGCACGTTGTGTTAGCTAATCCAAGTTTATCATTTTAAAAGGCTAATTGATCATTAGAAAACCCTTTTGCAATTATGTTAGCACAGTTGAAAACTGTTGTCCTAATTTAAAGAAGCAATAAAACTGGCCTTCTTTAGACTAGTTGAGTATCTGGAGCATCAGCATTTGTGGGTTCGATGACAGGCTCAAAATGGCTAGAAACAAAGACCTTTCTTCTGAAACTCGTCAGTCTATTCTTGTTCTGAGCAATGAAGGCTATTCCATGTGGGAAATTGCCAAGAAACTGAAGATCTGGTACAATGCTGTGTACTACTCCCTTCACAGAACAGCGCAAACTGGCTCTAACCAGAATAGAAAGAGAGTGGGAGGCCCCAGTGCACACTGAGCAAGAGGACAAGTACATTAGTGTGTAGTTTGAGAAGCAGACGCCTCACAAGTCCTCAACTGGCAGCTTCATTAAATAGTTCCCGCAAAACACCAGTCTCAACGTCAACAGTGAGGCGGCGACTCCGGATGCTGGCCTACTATTGTAAAGCCTTATTACAGCATAGCAAGATTAAAAACAACCAAATCTGTGTGTTTGCTTTCTCCAACATTTTGCGTTGCATGAGGCTTGGTGCTCACGGAATCAGTAGGCTATTAAACACTCAAACAGACAACAGAAGCAGCTTCTGTCTTATTTCTGTAGATATATACAGTTGAAGTCAGAAGTTTACATAGGTTGGAGTCATTAATACTCGTGTTCAACCACTCCACAAATTTCTTCTTAACAAACTATAGTTTTGGGAAGTCAGTTAAGACATCTACTTTTGCATGACACAAGTAATTCTTCCAACAATTATTTACAGACAGATTATTTCACTTATAACTCACTGTATCACAATTCAATGGGTCAGAAGTTGACATACGCTAAGTTGACTGTGCCTTAAACAGCTTGAAAATTCCAGAAAATTGTCATGGCTTTAGAAGCTTCTGATAGGCTAATTGACATCGTTTGAGTCAATTGGAGTGGATGTATTTCAAGGCCTACCTTCAAACTCAGTGCCTCTGCTTGATATCATGGGAAAATCAAAGAAATCAGCCAAGACCTCAGGAATAAAAATTGTTGACCTCCACAAGTCTGGTTCATCCTGGGAGCAATTTCCAAACGCCTGAAGGTACCACGTTCATCTGTACAAACAATAGTACGAAGTATAAACACCATGGGACCACGCAGCTGTCATACCGCTCAGGAAGATGACGCGTTCTGTCTCCTAGAGATGAACGTACTTTGGTGCGAAAAGTGCAAATCAATCCCAGAACAACAGCAAAGGACCTTGTGAAGATGCTGGAGAAACGGTACAAAAGTATCTATATCCACAGTAAACGAGTCCTATATCGACATAACCTGAAAGGCCGCTCAGCAAGGAAGAAGCCACTGCTGCAAAACCATCATAATAAAAAACCAGACTACGGTTTTCAACTGCACATGGGACAATGATCGGGGAGGCTTGCAAGCCGAAGAACACCATCCAACCGTAAAGCATGGGGGTGGCAGCATCATATTGTGGGGGTGCTTTGCTGCAGGAGGGGCTGGTGCATTTCACAAAAGAAATAGCATCATGAGGGGAAATTATATGGATATTTTGAAGCAACATCTCAAAAACATCATCAGGAAGTTAAATTTTGGTCGCAATGGGTTTTCCAAGTGGACAATTACCCCAAGCATACTTACAAAGTTGTGGCAAAATGGCTAAAGGACAACAAAGTCATGGTATTGGAGTGGCCATCGCAAAGCCCTGACCTCAATCCTATAGAAAATTTGGTGCAGAACTTCAAAAGCGTGTGCGAGCAAGGAGGCCTACAAACCTGACTCAGATACACCAGCTTGTCAGGAGGAATGGGCCAAAATTCACCCAACTTATTGTGGAAGCTTGTGAAAGGCCACTCAAGTTCAACAATTTAAAGGCAATACTAATTTGAATGTATGTAAACTTCTGACCCACTGGGAATGTGATGAAAGAAATAAAAGCTTAAATAAATCATTCTCTCTACTATTATTTGACATTTCACATTAAATAAAGTGGTGATCCTAATGATCTAAGACAGAGAATTTTTACTGGATTAAATGTGTGGAATTGTGAAACTGAGTTTAAATGTATTTGGCTAAGGTGTATGTAAACTTCTGACTTCAACTGTATGTATGTGTATATTATTTTAATAATTATATTTGTGTGTGTATTTGTATTATGTGTATGTATATACAGTGAGGGAGAAAAGTATTTGATCCCCTGCTGATTTTGTACGTTTGCCCACAAACAAAGAAATGATCAGTCGATAATTTTAATGGTAGGTTTATTTGAACAGTGAGAGACAGAATAACAACAAAAAAATGTCAGAAATTTTATAAATTGATTTGCATTTTAATGAGGGAAATAAGAATATTTGACCCCTCTACAAAACATGACTTAGTACTTGGGCAGTACTTGGTCAGATGTTTCTGTAGTTGGCCACCAGGTTTGCACACATCTCAGGAGGGATTTTGTCCCACTCCTCTTTGCAGATCTTCTCCAAGTCATTAAGGTTTCGAGGCTGATGTTTTGGCAACTCGAACCTTCAGCTCCCTCCACAGTTTTTCTATGGATTAAGGTCTGGAGACTGGCTAGGCCACTCCAGGACCTTAATGTTCTTCTTCTTGAGCCACTCCTTTGTTTCCTTGGCCGTGTGTTTTGGGGTCATTGTCATGCTGGAATACCCATCCACGACCCATTTCAATGCCTGGCTAGGGAATGAGGTTCTCACCCAAGATTTGACGGGACATGGCCCCGTCCATCGTCCCTTTGATGCGTGGAAGTTGTCCTGCCCCTTAGCAGAAAAACACCCCCAAAGCATAATGTTTCCACCTCCATGTTTGACGGTGGGATGGTGTTCTTGGGGTCATAGCAGCATTCCTCCTCCTCCAAACATGGCGAGTTGAGTTGATGCCAAAGAGCTCCATTTTGGCTCATCTGACCACAACACTTTCACCCAGTTGTCCTCTGAATCATTCAGATGTTCATTGGCAAACTTCAGACGGCATGTATATGTACTTTCTTGAGCAGGGGGACCTTGCGGGCGCTGCAGGATTTCAGTCCTTCACGGCGTAGTGTGTTACCAATTGTTTTCTTGGTGACTATGGTCCCAGCTGCCTTGAGATCATTGACAAGATCTTCCCGTGTAGTTCTGGGCTGATTCCTCACCATTCTCATGATCATTGCAACTCCACGACGTGAGATATTGCATGGAGCCCCAGGCCGAGGGAGATTGACAGTTCTTTTGTGTTTCTTCACTTTGCGAATAATCACACCAACTGTTGTCACCTCTCACCAAGCTGCTTGGCGATGGTCTTGTAGCCCATTCCAGCATTGTTTAGGTCTACAATCTTGTCCCTGACTCCTTGGAGAGCTCTTTGGTGTTGGCCATGATGGAGAGTTTGGAATCTGATTGATTGATTGCTTCTGTGGACAGGTACTTTTATACAGGTAACAAGCTGAGATTAGGAGCACTCCTTTAAGAGTGTGCTCCTAATCTCAGCTCGTTACCTGTATAAAAGACACCTGGGAGCCAGAAATCTTTCTGATTGAGGGTCAAAGTTATTTCCCATTAAAATGCCAATCACTTTATAACACTTTTGACATGTGTTTTTTCTGGATTTTTTGTGTTGTTATTCTGTCTCTCACTGTTCAAATAAAACTACCATTAAAATTATAGACTGATCATTTCTTTGTCATTGGGCAAACGTACAAAATCAGCAGGGATCAAATACTTTTTTCCCTCACTGTATGTGTGTATATATATGTGTGTGTGTGTGTGGTGTATATACATACATACATACATACATACATACATACATACATACATACGTGTATATATATATATATATATATTATAATGTGTATATATTATATATATAATAATAATATAAAATTATAAATGTATGTATATATATATATATATTATAGCGTGTGTTATACTGTAATATATATATATATATATATTGTTGTATATAATATATTATGGTGTGTGTATACATACATACATACATATGTGTGTGTATATATATATATTATTATAATATATATATATTATATATATATATATATTATTATATTATATATTATTATATATATATAATAATATATATATATATTATAATGTATGTATATTTTGTTATGTTGTGTGTGTGGTGTTGTATATATATATATATATATATATATATATATATATATACACATATTTATGTATGTATGGATGATTTATAAAGCCTGGCACATTTAACAGTTAGGCTATTGATTATAGACCTAATTAAGTTGGTTTCCTCTCTCCTTCAATTTTCTTGGATAATTAGGCTAATGCAAGGGCTGTTTCCTCATCTCTGCTGCTGCCTCCGTCGCATTGTTCTCAATCCCAATATGCTGGGTAATTTTGCTATTTTGCACAATTGCAACATAGGGGAAGGTTCCAATTCTACAGTGCGCTATCATGGACAGTGACCATATACAACGCGGTAGAAAGCGCATTTGTTATTAAATTATATTAAATGTATTAGTGTTCCACCATTTATTTTTTACATGATTTAACCATACACAATTTCACTATCACATGATCTTAGAGTGATGGAATCCATCATCTTAGAGTGATGGAATGTGCCATCCCTGTGGCCTCCGCCATGGAACAGTCCACTGAGACAGGCATGAATCAAACAGGTGTCTTGTGCAACATGTAAAAAATAAAAAATTAGTCACAATTAATTTATTACAATCGACCAGTCGACTAAATGGGGTCAGCCCTAATATATACATATACAGGGTTTGGAGAGTTATGGGGGGCTGCCACACTGGGCGCCCGGGGAGCAGTTGTTTTGGGGGATTAAGTGCCTTGCTCGAGGGCACAATAGCAGGCAATGGCATCAAGGATTTGATACCAGCAACCTTTCGGTTGCCAGCTCACGTTCCCCCTCCCCCCACCCACTCAGATTTTTCCAGTCAGACCCGGGATTCGAACTGGCAAGCCTCTTAAACAGCCAGGCTACCTGCCACCTTCATCCCATGAGATGGTACTGTCCTTCAGCATTGTATTGATTTGTAGTTTTATTGTTCATTGTCATTGCCCAGCATGGTGGAGTCAGAGCTGGAGAACTACAAGGCCCAGCTCTCCCGGTTTCAGCTTCACCTGAGCTCAGTCAATGAGGACATCCAGCGCATGGAGGCCAAACTACACAGCACAATCATGACTCTGAAAAAGACTCTGGTAATGTGTTGAACTGTGTTATAATGTGTTTGTCACTGCTCAGTTTTCTTGACCAATTGTTAATTTGAATAGGGACATATGCAATGAAAACATTGACACATTGAACTGACAACAGTCCGATGCATTGCACCATCACTACTCTGAAAAAGACATGTGTTGTAAACGGAAGCATTGCTGTAGATGTATCTGAAAGATATTGACAAATGTCCTGTATATTAATGCAGGGTGTCATCTGTTGTTGAGCATGTTACACCCCCTATGTAACGTAGGACATGCATGCTGTTTAACAGTCTACCTGTATATTTGAATCCAGGCCACAGTGAATCAGGTCAAGGCCGGTGTGACCGAGCTGGAGAATGTTGAGGAGGAACAGACTGATGACATCAGCACTTTGGTAAAGTGTAACTTTATTTATTCATGATTCCAAATGATGCCATGATTTCCTGTAGAGATGATCGATGTTGGTTGGATTGATTGAAGTGTTAACACGGTGCATTTCATTTAAATGTTTAACTTCATCAAATGCTACAGGAAGAAGTGGCTCAAGAGAACCAGCAGAGAATCGATGGTGAGAAGAAAACTGTGGAGGAAGCGAAGGAGGAGCTGGAGGAGCATAAGAGAACTACCAAGGAAGTTGATTGCCAGTATGTTGACGTGAGGAACAGGATAGAACAGCTGGCTGAGGAGACAGAGCCACTGAAGGTACTGTAGACATGTTTGGAGTGCCTGATGCTGTAAAGATGAAAGCGCTTAATAATGCCACTTGACAGACACTTTTATCCAGAGTAACTTTAATCGTTGAAATGGTACCTAATGAAATTGGAGTTATTTGATACAAACACAAACTGTTTGTGATGACGTTGTGCTTTGTGTGTTATTGTTTTGTTCTTGACTGACCAGGAGGAACAGGGTAAGGCTGAAGCACAGTGCAGTAAACTGGAACGAAGCCTGAAGATCTTAGAGAAGAAACTCAAGGATCATCAGGACAACATGCAGGCTATGAGAAGTGATCTGGCTCTGAAAGAAGAGGAGGTCACAGTAAGAGATAATATTTGTCCCAATGTTGGAATCAACCCTAGTGCTGAGCGATTAACCAAAATGTAAATGTAAATAATAATAATTCAACAACTAATTAACCAACGTCAGTTCAATTATTTGAATTCCATGAAGTATATTTTTTTCATATCGTAATCGTGAAGGGATCTAGAGAGCAGCTGTTGCTTAGCGACGTATCGTGAAGGGATCTAGAGAGCAGCTGTTGCTTAGCGACGTATCGTGATCGTGAGGTGATATCGAGAGCAGATGTTGTTTAGCGACTTATCGTGATGTGATATAGAGAGCAGCTGTTGCCTTAGCGACGCATCGTGATGTAAGGGTTTTAGAGAGCAGCTGTTGCTTAGTGACGTTTCGTGATCATGAGGGATCTAGAGAGCAGCTGTTGCTTAGCGACGTTCGTGATCATGAGGGGATCTAGAGAGCAGCTGGTGCTTAGCGACGTTTCGTGATCATGAGGGATCTAGAGAGCACTGTTGCTTAGCGACGTTTCGTGATCATGAGGGATCTAGAGAGCAGCTGTTGCTTAGCGACGTTTCGTGATCATGCGGGATCTAGAGAGCAGCTGTTGCTTAGATAATGTATTTTCAGGTAGTGATATGCTAAGTGATTGATAGCTGGTCTTCAGCAGTCATAAAATGATGCTTTATTTACTTTGAAGAACTACAAAATAGTGATTTAGTCAGACAGGATATACATCAGCTCTATAGAGATGAGATAATGACTTGGAATTAAATAATAGTCATAAAACAAATGTAGCCTAATATACACACTACCATCATGGGACTTTTGTTGTTTTATTTTGTGTTACAMCATTCAACCCAAATAATCTAACCGAAATAGAACCGACCTCAAAAAACACAAATCAACCCATATATGGATATTTATTGGTGAATTATATAAGATGAATTTAAATTATTGCATGCATATTTTTTTTTGTCATCCTGCATGTTATTTTGCTAAATAAAAAACTATGATGAGGCCAAATTGTGCAAAATGAAATGAACATACTGTAAATGGCAGTTGTTAATCTGTTTATCAACTGTTGACAGGAATTTGTGGCCAAAGCCAAAGAGATCAGCCCAGAGCGCCAACAGGTAGATCGCAGCGCCAGGAGTATTGATGTGGAGATCACGAGGTTACGGAGGAAGATCAGCGTTCAGGAGAGTAGCCATGGAGACCACGAGCAGGTGGTTAGGTAGGGTACTCCATCAGTACATATCCAAACGGCATGAATATTTCATTAAACATTGCTCATTTAACTGTCTGTCGTCTTGTAATGTTTCATCTCTCGTGGACAGATGAGGTAAACACCAAATTAGGCAAGATTTTAGTTCTGCGTTATGGAGATTGTGATGTTAGACATTTCTGCCTGCTCCCACATGCTGTACCTACTGTGTCAAGGCATTTTGAAAATATTACTTTTCAAGGCCAATACTGTACGTTTCTTTTGTATATACAGTTGAAGTTGGAAGTTTACATACACCTTAGCCAAATACATTTAAACTCAGTTTTTCACAATTCCTGACATTTAATCCTAGTAAAAATTCTCGTGTCTTAGATCAGTTAGGAACACCACTTTATTTTAAGAATGTGAAATGTCAGAATAATAGTAGAGAGAAGATTTATTTCGCTTTTATTTCTTTCATAACATTCCAGTGGGTCAGAAGTTTACATACACTCAATTAGTATTTGGTAGCGTTTGCTTTAAATTGTTTATCTTCGGTCAACACGTTTCGGGTAGCCTTCCACAAGCTTCCCACAATAAGTTGGGTGAATTTTGGCCCATTCTCCCGACAGAGCTGGTTTAACTGAGTCAGGTTTGTAGGCCTCCTTGCCTGCACACGCTTTTTCAGTTCTGCCCACAAATGTTCTATAGGATTGACGTCAGGCTTTTGTGATGGCCACTCCAATACCTTGACTTGTTGTCCTTAAGCCATTTGCCACAACTTTGGAAGTATGCTTAGGGTCATTGTCCATTTGGAAGACCCATTTGCGTCCAAGCTTTAACTTCCTGACTTAGTCTTGAGATGTTGCTTCAAATATATCCACATAATTTCCCCTCATGATGCCATCTATTTTGTGAAGTGCACCAGTCCCTCCTGCAGCAAAAGCACCCCCAAAACATGATGCTGCCACCCCACCCCATGCTTCACGGTTGGGATGGTGTTCTTCTGCTTGCAAGCCCCCCCCCTTTTCCTCCAAAATAATGATGGTCATTAATGGGCAAACAGTTCTATTTTTGTTTCATCAGACCAGAGGACATGTCTCCAAAAAGTAGGATCTTTGTCCCCGTGTGCAGTCTATGGCGGTTTTGGACAGTGGCTTCTTCCTTGCTGAGCGGCCTTCAGGTTATAGGACTTGTTTTACTGTGGAAATTGATCATTTTGTACCTGTCTTCCAGCATCTTCACACGGTTCTTTGCTGTTGTCTGGGATTGATTTGCACTTTTCACACCAAAGTACGTTCATCTCTAGGAGACAGAATGCGTCTCCTTCCTGAGTGGAATGACAGCTGCGTGGTCCCATGGTGTTTATACTTGCGTACTATGTTTGTACAGATGAACGTGGTACCTTCAGGCTTTGGAAATTGCTCCCAAGGATGAACCAGACTTGTGGAGGTCAACAATTTTTATTCCTGAGGTCTTGGCTGATTTCTTTTGATTTTCCCATGATATCAAGCAGAGGCACTGAGTTTGAAGGTAGCCTTGAAATACATCCACTCCATTGACTCAACCGATGTCAATTTAGCCTATCAGAAGCTTCTAAAGCCATGACATAATTTTCTGGAATTTTCAAGCTGTTTAAAGGCACAGTCAACTTAGCGTATGTCAACTTCTGACCCATTGGAATTGTGATACAGTGAGTTATAAGTGAAATAATCTGTCTGTAAATAATTGTTGGAAGAATTACTTGTGTCATGCACAAAGTAGATGTCTTAACTGACTTCCCAAAACTATAGTTTGTTAAGAAGAAATTTGTGGAGTGGTTGAACACGAGTATTAATGACTCCAWCCTAAGTTTATGTAAACTTCCGACTTCAACTGTATATATCTACAGAAATAAGACAGAAGCTGCTTCTGTTGTCTGTTTGTTAACAATAAATCTGTGGAGAGGTTGAAAAACGAGTTTTAATGACTCCAAATTAAGTCTGTAAACTTCCGACTWCAACTATCTTTGTCTCCTCACCAGAGAGTATGCAGAGGCCCTGGCTAACTACAGGGACAAATCAAACCAAGTGAGAGATCTGAAGAAGTTCATAGATCGTCTTGACAACATAATGTCCGACAGGCAGACCCGGTACAAAATAATGCGCAGGTAATTCGTGATCATTTGACGCATTTCATAAAGGACAATCCCGCTTTGAAAATGCTCATGACTGTTGTTATTTATTTAAACCGCTCTAAACCCCCAAAATAATACTCTATGGCTCATTTCCCAGATACAGATTACGCTTAAGCCTGTACAAATGGATGATCTCCATTGAGCATGCTTTTTAGGACARGACTGGGCCTTTTAGTCCACAACTCGCCCTATGAATACTGATTGTCGAATACCGTATGTTGAATATTCCCACACTCTTTTATGTACCTAGGTCCCTCTCTGTGAGATGCAAGTTATACTTTAATAATTTCCTGATAAAGATGAATTGCTGTGGGTCCATGATGTTTGATCACAACAGTGAGACCCTCTCCATCTCGGTATGTGTGCTAATCCTCATAGTTTTCAAATGGCCTCCGTAGCTTTTACATAACATAAAGTATCTGTATTCGTCAGAATCAATTTGACAAATACATTTTCATCATAATTGTTCAGTTKATTTATTTAGCTTTTTACAGGAATGTGTTTGGCATTCAAGAGGACTGCGTTTAAGACCGCATTAAATCATCAGTATTTACAGACAACAGGACCCACATAACAACAACCAGWTCAAACTAGACACTCAAGCTACGGGTGTGAACCCCAACTCAATGTGTCCTGTTYTCTGTCTGTCCTCTCTAACCTCCTGGGCCTGTGTGTACAGGTGAAGCCGCCAGGCCGTGAGAACGACAGTATGAGTGACATGCGGTCTCTGTCTGGAGGAGAGAGATCCTTCTCTACAGTGTGTTTTATCCTCTCCCTCTGGGAGATCACTGAGTCCCCCTTCAGGTGCCTGGATGAGTTTGACGTCTACATGGTAAGACAGACCTACATGCATATGCTTGTTATTTACACACCTGGATTCACATAGTTAGTAAAATAGTATTTAATCAAAGTTCAAGTTAATGCTCATCTCCAAGACCTTAGTTTGAGCTGACGTGCTGATGAGACATTTTGAAATCGTTGAAGATTACAACTTCTATGACTAATTTAAAGGCCCAATGCAGTAATTTTTTTTATTCATATGAAATAATTTCTGGGTTACAACTAAGTACCTTAATGTAATACACTGAACAAAAAACTAAACTTAACATGCAACAATTTGAAAATATTTGACTGAGTTACATTTCATATACATTTCATAAATCAGTCAATTGAAATGAATTCATTAGGCCCTAATCTATGGATTTCACATGACTTGGAATACAGATATGCATCTGTTGGTCACAGATAACTTAACAAAAAAAAGGTAGGAGCATGGATCAGAAAACCAGTCCGTATATTGTGTGACCACCATTTGCCTCATGCAGKACGACACATCTCCTTCACATAGAGTTGATCAGGCTGTTCGCACAGCCATTGAAGAGGATTGGGAATGTTGTCACAATCCTCTTCAATGGCTGTGAGAAGTTGCTGGTTATGGGCGGGAACTGGAACGCGCTGTCGTATACATCGATCCAGAGCATCCCAAGCATTCTCATTGGGTGACGTGTCTGAGTATGCAGGCCATGGAAGAACTGGGACATTTTCAGTTTCCAGGTATTGTGTACAGATCCTTGCGACATGGGACAGTGCGTTATCGTGGTGATGGTGGCGAATGAATGGCACGACAATGGGCCTCAGGATCTCGTCATGGTATTTTTGTGCATTCAAATTGCGATCAATAAAATGAAATTGTGCTCGTTCTCTGTAGTTTATGCCTGCCCATACCATAACCCCACTGCCACCATGAGGCACTCTGTTCACTATGTTGACACCAGCAAACCGCTCCCCCACACAACGCCATCTGCCCGGTACAGTTGAAGCTGGGATTCATCTGTGAGGAGCACACTTCTCCAGCGTGCCAGTGGCCATCGAAGGTGAGGATTTGCCTACTGAAGTCGGGTTACGACGCTGAACTGCAGTCAGGTCAAGACCCTGGTGAGGACGACGAGCACACAGATGAACTTCCCTGGAACAGTTTGTGCAGAAATTCTTTGGTTGTACAAACCCACAGTTTCATCAGCTGTCCTTGTGGCTGGTCTGACATTCCCACAGGTGAAGAAGCCAGATTTAGAGGTCGACCGATTATGATTTTTCAACGCCGATACCGATTAATCGGACAATTTTTATATATATATATTTGTAATAATGACAATTACAACAATAATGAATGAACACTTTTTTATTTTAACTTAATATGATACATCAATAACATCTATTTAGTCTCAAATAAATAATTAAACATGTTCAATTTGGTTTAAATAATGCAAAAACAAAGTGTTGGAGAAGAAAGTAAAAGTGCAATATGTGCCTTGTAAAAAAAGCTAACATTTAAGTTCCTTGCTCAGAACATGAGAACATATGAAAGCTGGTGGTTCCTTTTAACATGAGTCTTCAATATTCCCAGGTAAGAAGTTTTAGGTTGTAGTTATTATAGGACTTTTCTCTCTATACCATTTGTATTTCATATACCTTTGACTATTGGATGTTCTTATAGGCACTTTAGTATTGCCAGCCTAATCTCGGGAGTTGATAGGCTTGAAGTCATAAACAGCGCAATGCTTGAAGCACAGCGAAGAGCTGCTGGCAAATGCAGGAAAGTGCTGTTTGAATGAATGCTTACGAGCCTGCTGCTGCCTACCACCGCTCAGTCAGACTGCTCTATCAAATATCAAAACATAGACTTAATTATAATATAATGACACACAGAAATACGAGCCTTAGGTCATTAATATGGTCAAATCCGGAAACTATCATTTCGAAAACAAAACGTTTATTCTTTCAGTGAAACCAAGTCTAAATATTGCTGTTACATTGCACAACCTTCAATGTTATGTCATAATTATGTACAATTCTGTCAAATTAATTACGATCTTTGTTAGGAAGAAATGGTCTTCACACAGTTCACAACGAGCCAGGCGGCCCAAACTGCTGCATATAGCCTGACTCTGCTTGCACAGAACGCAAGAGAAGTGACACAATTTCCCTAGTTAAAAGAAATTCATGTTAGCAGGAAATATTAACTAAATATGCAGGTTTAAAAATATATACTTGTGTATTGATTTTAAGAAAGACATTGGTGTTTATGGTTAGGTACACATTGGTGCAACGACAGTGCTTTTTTCGCAAATGCGCTTGTTAAATTATCATCTGATTTGATGATAAATTAACAGGCACCCCATCGATTATATGCAACGCAGGACAAGCTAGATAAACTAGTAATATCATCAACCATGTGAGGTTAACTAGTGATTATGTTAAGATTGATTGTTTTTATTATATAAGCTGCTAGCTAGCYTTAAACTTATCTTGGCTCCTTGCTGCAATCGCGTAACAGGTAGTCAGCCTGCCACGCAGTCTCCTCGTGGAGTGCAATGGAATCGTCCATAATCGGTGTCCAAAAACAACGATTACCGATTGTTATGATAACTTGAAATCGGCCCTAATTAATCGGCCATTCCAATTAATCGGTTGACCTCTAGTAGATGTCCTGGGCTGGCATAGTTGCACGTGGTCTGCAGTTTTGAGGCCGGTTGGCCGTACTGCCAAATTTTCTAAAACGACTTTGGAGGTGGCTTATGGTAGAGAAATAAACATTTAAATTCTCTGGCAACAGCTCTGGTGGGCATTCCTCCAGTCAGCATGCCAAATTTGTTTACATCCCTGTTAGTGAGCATTTCTTCTTTACCAAAATAATTCATCCACCTGACAGGTGTGGCATATCAAGAAGCTAAATAAACAGCATGGTCATTGCACAGGTGCACCTTGTGCAGGGAACAATAAAAGGCCACTCAAAAATGTGCAGTTTTGTCACAACACAATGCCACAGATGTCTCAAGTTTTGAGGGAGCGTGCAATTGGCAGGTTGACTGAAGAAATATCCACTAGAGGTATTGTCAGATAATTGAATGTTTGTTTATCTTCCTTAAGCCGCTTCCGACGTCGTTTTAGAGAATTMGGCTTTATGTCCAACCAGCCTCACAACCGCATTTCATGTCTATGACGTTGTGTGAGTGAGCGGGTTGCTGATGTCAACATTGTGAACAGAGTGCCCCGTAGGGTTATGGTATGGGCAGGCATAAACTACGGACAACGAGCACAATTTAATTTTATTGATCGCAATTTGAATGCACAAAAATACCATGACGAGATCCTGAGGCCCTTTTTTTTTACGGGACATTACATAACCAAAAGTGTATGAACATCTGCTCATCAAACGTCTTATTCCAAAATCATGGGCAATAATTTGGCGTTGGTCCCCCCCTTTGCTGCTATAACAGCCTCCACTCTTCTGGGAAGGCTTTCCACTAGATGTTGGAACATTGCTGCGAAGAAAAGCTTCTATTCAGCCACAGGTATTAGTAAGGTCGGGCACTGATGTTGGGTGATAAGGCCTGGCTCGCAATCTGCATTCCAGTTCATCCCAAAGGTGTTCGATGGAGTTGAGGTCAGGGCGCTGTGCAGGCCATTCAAGTTCTTCCACACTGATCTCGGCAAGCTATTTCTGTATGGACCTCCCTTAGTGGACAGCTGAAAAGGGCTTTCCTCAAACGGTTGCCACAAAGTTGGAAGCACAGAATCGTCTAGAATGAACTGTAACTCAGTAAAATCTTTGAAATTATTGCATGTTGCATTCATATTTTTGTCAGTATATTTTATTTGTTTTTATATCCTCTTTTGATCCCAGGAAGAGTAGCCSCTGCTTTGACAGCGGCTAATTGGGGATCCCAACAAAATAGTAAAATAGTAGGTCTTACTGAATCAACGCTGGAAAAAAATTGTCTCCAATTTGTTTTTCAAAGGACATGCACAATCGTCGTATCTCACTGGATCTCCTCCTGGAGCTGTCAGAACGGCAGCACCTTCGTCAGTTCTTCTTCATCACCCCCCTATCTACCAGGTAGGAGGAGATAGGAGGAGGACATTGTACATGTGTATATTGCCCTTATCCCTTATTGATCTTCAAATCAAATTTGAACACAGAAAATAAAAAATGTGTTGTTGGTGATTCTCTCACTTTTTTCTTTCAGCAATTTGCCAAAAAGTGACCACATCAAGATACATCAGCTGCAGGATCCAGAGAGGGCAGGAGGACAGGCAGGAGATGAAGACCTGGGGTAGTTGATAGATGTCAATTTGGTTAGTAAACCAAATTCCAATTTGTACTTCCGGAATTTAAATGGAGTTGACCCCAACCCTGATAGATGGTGGATTAGGCCATCGTCATGCCTAACAAGCCATTAGAACAGTYTGGGATTTTTAAACACATTCTATTAATTTTTGCTAGGAGTGAATACGTAAGTCTCTCTGGGAGACTTAAGACTATGCTTTATTGTTGTGCGCCATGCAGACGGWTGAATTATGAAGAATTCCCCCTATGATGCCGTATGTAGGCCTATATACTTTCATAGTGGCTGTGTGGATACATCTTTGTTGTATTGTCAACACCGTTACTTTCACATATCTCTATGCATATTTTACATTTTCTACATATTAAAGCTGCAATATGTAAATMTMTTAGTGTGACCCAACCAAATTTGCTTAGAAATGTGTGTTATAGTTCTCATAGAAAGCAAGTCTAAGAAGTGACAGATCTGTTCTATGTGCGCTATGTCTATGCTTCTCGTTCTTAAGTTTTGTCTCTCTTACTTTCGGTTTTGTACACCAGCTTCAAATAGCTGAAAATACAATATTTTTGTTTTTGGAAACGATATTTCACAGCTGTTTTTAGATGGTACAATGATTCTCTACACTATACTTGCTTGTTTTGTCACATAAACTGAAATTAGTCGACTATTCAAATTTTAGCAACCAGGAAATMGAGAGTGATTTTTGCATAGTGCATCTTTAATTGCTTGTAATTTAAATTCTGTAAATTAGTTTTTTGCTGATTTTTTTTATTTTTATTTTTTTTCTGCTTACTGTATGTGTACAGTAGATGTAGATATCTTTTGACTTTGATTACAGTTAGTAATACACTGTATAATTTTGATACATTGGGAACTATGTTTTGTTTCATTCTTTGTTCAGAAACAATTTGCCCAACCCTGCTATTGATTTTATCTGCAATATTTTTAGGTTACTGTATTTGGTTTTTAACATATTTGAATGCCGATGATGTGCTTTAAACTACTGTCAACTGAAAGATGTTTTACGCATCCAAGTTTTCTAACCTAATTTATATGTTAATTCTTGTTACAATAAAATGGATTAACAAATARTAGCTGATCCAACTGTCGTTGGTTGTAATACATAATATTACAGACATGGAAATACCTGTTTCTTAAATTAGAGAATCTTGAAAGATTCCAATAATTCACCTCGAACAACAACAACAAAATGCATATGTTTGGAAACCTAACAGGTTGCTAAACAGCATCATTTTTTAAAATGTTGGATAAGCAATCAAGGAAATATGTACCYTTCTTGATTGCCTGGATAATAAATAGAATCACACTTACCAGACCATGCCTTTTGTAAAAGCCCATAGATGTTTATTTGATTGAGTTTCTTTAGTACTACATAAAGAATGTAACCATGTCATTTTGGGTGCAACACATGCAACATGTATAAAAAGAACAAAACTAACAAAATACACTTATCTTTTTTTTTAATTGGATTTTTCAAATTTAGTATAAACATTTACTTGACAAAGATTCTTGCCCATGGAGTTAGGATCACCCTGTTGTAGTAATAATATAGACTAATGTTAATTAACAGCTATGAGCATTCAAGTCTACATGATGCTGTATCCAGAACTATGAAAAACAGGGCCAGATTCCACTGGTACAGTAAGTGGACTGCCTGCCAGTACATGCCTGCATAGCTTCCAAGTGGTAAATCAGTCTGGTTATGTTCAATACAAAGTACATTTTCACAATATCTGTAATCCATATAGGTGTAAATTTGACACAGGYCTGCAACCTTTAGTTTCAGAAGCTATGTTTTCATCCTAACACTTGTATCTCGTGGAGGATCCTGCATCTTTTAAAGACCATTGTAAACTTAGATTGAGATTAGAAGATGAAACCTTTGATAGTTTTTTAAAAAATTTAATAAAAAAGTACTGTTGGTGGTAATGCAGTATGTCCGGTAAACTCATGTAAGGCTTTTCTGCTCTGGAAATAAGCGCTTCATTTACAAGCTCCAGATGCCATGTTCTGTGTTACGGTAAACATATTGATATGTATGACGTAACTTTGTATTGTAAATAGTGGGAAAACGTACAGGCTGAGAAATCCAACCTATTAGGATGTTATGGCGTATAATGTATCCAGCAATGCTAAGAGTGATGGGTGACTGGTATTGAAGATAGATTAGTATTGGCCTGGTGATTTGATTGATTTGATTGAAGCAACAGAATAATATAATAGATAGATAACTACTGGGCACAGACGTCATTTCAACGTCTAGTTTTGATTTACATTTGGTTGAGTTGTCAACTAACGTGAAATCAACAACAAATGTCACCATGTCATTGGATTTAGGTTCAAAGTTGGGTAAAAAAAATATTAAAAAATTAAATATATTTTTTTAAAATGTGGAAATAACATTCTGCCCAGTGGGTAGTATATTATCAGCAGCAGATGTATTCTCTAGTTTTTCAATTACTGCTGTGCTTTAATTCAATACTAAATTTTCAGATACGTCTTCTGTATGTGTGAGAGGTTACAACCAGGGCCCATATTATCTGTCGTTCAAGAACTCAAGTGTCACATTAATTACACATGTATACGTTATTAAATATGAGGGCAACAACCACCCACAGAAGGTTAATCATGTAATGGTGAGGTGAATCACTACTGTACATCCCATGCAACAATACCAAACGCTTTTCAGGGGGGGGGGTTCTCCTTGAATACCCCCCTTGCAGATGCAACAGTATAACAAGAGGTTAGAGTATAGAGTCTGAACACAAAACACATGCATGCAAATAGAACCTACACATCAGTTTCAGTCAGTCTGAACAGAACACCTTATTTGGAAAGAACAAGGATCTCCTCTATTTTTCCAAGAGCTCAATAAGTTTGGGTATTATAGAGACAAGTTACAATGATCATAGGAATGATTGTTCATTACCAGCATGTTAAGCATTAGCATTAGCAGCTAGCATTAGCAGCTAGCATTAGCAGCTAGCTGCAGCAGTGGACATGGATCATCTAAATACTGCAGGAACAGAATCATTCAATTTATAGCGCTTCACTGATATACAAGCTAGCCTAAAAGTGAATGGGTAAATGGAATAGGATTACTTGTGCACAATTCACATTGGCAGGTCAGGTTCGATAAAATATAAATGMATCATGATACTGTGTAATGTTATATATTAAAAATTATTCCGCTATTTGACATTCTCATGCATACAACCACAAGAAGCAAGTCCATTGAAAAATAGTCCAAGCATAATTTTTTTCCTGTGGAAAAGGCTGAGAAGAAGAACTTAATGAAACATTTAAAACATGTGCTGCCTGTCCGCAGAGTGTGTGCATGTCTGGTTTTATACAGACGAGCACCTCCTCACTTCTGCATATCACACTGCAAGAGGAGCACGATGGACGGATCACTCTTGGCCGCCTCTTTGAACTCATCCAATGAGATCTGGTCATCYTTATTCTTATCCATCTTGCTGAAGATCCTGTCCACCCGTTGCTCCGGTGTCAGGCCATCCTCGTTCATCTTCATCATGATCACAGTGCCCACCATTTTGTATATGGCCTATAGACAACCAGGGTTGATAGGTGAGGCGATACCACAGAAAGGAACAAGGGTGTAATGAATTCAAGAAAGACCTATTTTCACACAGTCTTGGTTAATCTGTTAACATGTTCAAAGTTTAATCTTGATACTTCTGAATTTATATACCAATGTTCCCCACTGTAACATATAKATATATATAACATAACACACTGCCCTTACCCACCTGGACAAAAGGAATGCATACAGTGCATTGGGAAAGTATTCAGACCCTTTGACTTTTTCCATGTTTTGTTACGTTACAGTCTTATTCTAAAATGTATTAAATAGTTTTTTTCCTCATCAATCTACAGACAATACCCCATAATGACAAAGCAAAAACAGGTTTTTAGACATTTGTGCAAAAATGAAATCACATTTACATAAGTATTCAGACCCTTTACTCAGTACTATGTTGAAGCACCTTTGGCAGCGATAAAAGCCTCAAGTCTTCTTGGATATGATGCTACAAGCCTGGCACATCTGTATTTGGGGAGTTTTTCCCATTCTTCTCTGCAGATCCTCTCAAACTCTGTCAGATTGGATGGGGAGCGTTGCTGCACAGCTACTTTCAGGTGTCTCCAGAGATGTTCGATCGGGTTCAAGTCCGGGCTCTGGCTGGGCCACTCAAGGACTTTCAGAGACTTGTCCCGAAGCCACTCCTGCGTTGTCTTGGCTGTGTGCTTAGGGTTGTTGACCTGTTGGAWGGTAAACCTTTGGCCCAGTCTGAGGACCTGAGTGCTCTGGAACAGGTTTTCATCAAGGATCTCTCTGTACTAGGCTCCGTTCATCTTTCCCTCGATCCTGACTTGTCTCCCAGTCCCTGCTGCTGAAAAACATCCCCACAGCATGATCGCTGCCACCTCCGTGCTTCCAGAGGGATGGTGCCAGGTTTCCTCCAGACGTGACACTTGACATTCAGGCAAAGAGTTCAATCTTGGTTTCATCAGATCAGATAATCTTGTTTCTCATGGTCTGAGTCCTTTAGGTGCCTTTTGGCAAACTCCGAGTGGGCTGTCATGTGCCTTTTACRGAGGAGTGGCTTCCGTCTGGCCACTACCATAAAGGCCTGATTGGCAGAGTGCTGCAGAGATGYMTGTCTGTCTGGAAGGTTCTCGCATCTCCACAGAGGAACGCTGGAGCTCTGTCAGAGTGACCATCAGGTTCTTGGTCACCTCCCTGAACAAGGCCCTTCTGCCCCGATGGCTCAGTTTCGCCGGGTGGCCAGCTCTAGYAAGAGTCTTGTTAGTTCTAAACTTCTTCCATTTAAGAATGATGGAGGCCACTGGTTCTTGTGGACTTTCAATGCTGAAGACATTTTTTTGGTACCCTTCCCCAGATCTGTGCCTCGACACAATCCTGTCTCAGAGCTCTACGGACAATTCCTTTGACGTCATGGCTTGGTTTTTGCTCTGACATGTACTGTCAACTGTGGGACCTTAAATAGACAGATGTGTGCCTTTCCAAATCATATCCAATCAATTAAATTTACCACAGGTGGACTCCAATKAAATTGTAGAAACATCTCAAGGTTGATCAATGGAAACAGGATGCACCTGAGCTAAATTTAAAGTCTCATGGCAAAAGTTCTGAATACTTATGTAAATAAAGTATTTATTTTTTATTTCTAATACATTTGCAAAAAGTCTAAACCTGTTTTCGCTTTGTCGTTATGGGGTATTATGTGTAGATAAGGATTTTTTTATTTATTTAATACATTTTAGAATAAGGCTGTAACGGAACAAAKTGTGGAAAAAGTCAAGGGGGTCTGAATACTTTCCAAATGCACTGTATGTGAGGATGCTGTTTATCGAGTATGGCTCGTCCTTCAATACCATAGTGCTCTATGAGCTAATTACAATCGGCCCTGGGTTTGAACTCCTCCCTATTAAACTGTCCTGGACTTGCTGATGGGCAGCCCCCAGGTGGTGAAGGTAGGCAACATTACCACCTCGACACTGATTCTCAACACGTGGGCCCCACAAGGGTGTGTCCTCAGTCCCCTCCTGTACTCCCTGTATACCCACGACTGKKTGGCCTCACACAGTTACAACTCCATCATCAAGTTAGCTGARGACARGACAGTAGTAGGCCTGATTACCAACAACAACGATACGGCCTACKGGGAGGAGGTAGGCACTCTGACGGCTTGGCGCCAGGTAAACAACCTCTCCCTCAACGTTAGCAAAACAAAGGAGCTGACTGTGGACTTCAGGTGGAACCAGGCTGGACACACTCCCATCCTCATCAACAGGGCAGCCGTGGAGACAYTCAATGACATCAAATTCCTCTGCGTACACATCTAAAAGAAGKTGAAATGGTCAAACCACTRGGAGACCATGGGGAAGAAGAAACGACAGCAACTCTTCAACCACAGGATGCTGTCCCCGAGGCCCCTCAGTGTTCTATGGGAGCAGCATCGAGAGCATACTGTCAGTCTGCATCACAGCCTGGTACGYCAATTCCACCACCGCAGACAGCAATGCACGTCAGAGGTTGATACGTGCAGCCGAACGCACCATTTGGGTGCACACTTCCTGCCCTACAGGACACCTACACCACCAAGTGTCACAGGAAGGCCAAGATGATCATCAGGGACCCAAGCCACCCAAGACACGCCCTGTTCTCCCTGCTTCAATCACTTAGATGCGGGTAGTACAGGAGCATCATGGCAAAACTGGAAGACTGGCCAATAGTTTCTACCCTCAGACCATCAGGCTGTTGAATAGTCAGCAACCTACTCCCCCAATTGACATTTTCTCCCCACCCCCCGTCAACGGTCACTTACCTGCTGCTCCACCTAGGGACATCCCACCCCCCTCAACGGTCACTTACCTTCTGCTCCACCTAGGGATATCCAACCTCCCTCAACGGTCACTTACCTTCTGCTCCACCTAGGGACATCCCACCCCCCTCAACGGTCACTTACCTTCTGCCTCCCCTAGGGACATCCCACCCCCCTCACGGTCACTTACCTTCTGCTCCACCTAGGGACATCCCCTCCCCTCAACGGTCATTACCTTCTGCTCCACCTAGGGACATCACCACCCCTCAACGGTCACTTACCTTGCTCACCTAGGGACATCCCACCCCCTCAACGTCACTTACCTCTGCTCCACCTAGGGACATCCCACCCCCTCAACGGTCACTTACCTTCTGCTCCACCTAGGGACATCCCACCCCCTCAACGGTCACTTACCTCTGCTCCACCTAGGGACATCCCACCCCCTCAACGGTCACTTACCTTCTGCTCCACCTAGGACATCCCCCCCTCAACGGTCACTTATTCTGCTCCCCTAGGACAACCCCCTCAACGGTCACTTACCTCTGCTCCACCTAGGGACATCCCACCCCCCTCAACGGTCACTTACCCTCTGCTCCACCTAGGGACATCCCACCCCCTCACGGCACTTACCTCTGCTTCCCTAGGGACATCCCACCCCCCTCAAAGGTCACTTACCTTACCTGCTGCTCGTGTAACAGTTTTTAACTTTAAGACCGTCCCCTCGCCCCGACCCGGGCGCGAACCAGGGACCCTCTGCACACATCAACAACAGTCACCACGAAGCATCGTTACCATCGCTCCACAAAAGCCGCTGCCCTTGCAGAGCAAGGGAAACCACTACTTCAAGGTCTCAGAGCAAGTGATGTAACCGATTGAAAGGCTATTAGCGCGCACCACCGCTAACTAGCTAGCCATTTCACATCCGTTACACTCACCCCCCTTTCGACCTCCTCCTTTTCCGCAGCAACCAGTGATCCGGGTCACGGCACCAATGTAACAGTTTTTAACTTTAGACCGTKTCCTCGCCCCGACCCGGGCGCGAACCAGGGACCCTCTGCACACATCAACTACAGTCACCCACGAAGCATCGTTACCCATCGCTCCACAAAAGCCACGGCCCTTGCAGAGCAAGGGGAACCACTACTTCAAGGTCTCAGAGCAAGTGGCGTAACTGATTGAAAGGCTATTAGCGTGCACCACCGCTAACTAGCTAGCCATTTCACATCCGTTACACTCGCCCTAGGGATATCCAACCTCCCTCAACGGTCACTTACCTGCTGCTATCCCTAAGGACACACGTTCTCCTTATTCATCTAGCGGCTAAACTTGATCGTCCTCTGTCTCAATGTTTCTTTTAGTCATGTTTGTCTTTGTAGCATACATTGAAGTAACATGCACTGCTGATTAATTAAAACTGGATAAACAACTTAAACAGCTAGTATAAGCTTCATGGGTACAAGTAAATCAAAAAACATATAGGGCTGGTTCCCGGACACGGATTAAACCTAGTAATGGACTAAAACGGCTTAATCTGTGTCCGGGAAACCAAGTAGGCTTAATCTGTGTCCGGGAAGCCAGCCATCAGTGTTATTCCTTACCTCGATGATCTCTAACATCTCCACCCTGGTGATCTTGCCGTCTCCATCCAGATCGTACATGTTGAAGGCCCAGTTGAGTTTCTGCTCGAAGCTGCCACGCGATGTGATGGACAGGGCACAGATGAACTCTCGGAAGTCGATGGTGCCGTCGCTGTTCTTGTCGAAGGTCCTGAAGGCGTGCTGTGCAAACTTCGACGCATCGCCGTACGGGAAGAACTGCAAAGTTGAAACATTTATTGAGAGACAGCTGTGATATCCAACTATTTAAAAACATCTATGTTTAACTAGCATTATGATTGGTTAATATGACAGGGAAAAAACATGAGCAACAGTGCAGTTCTAATATAGAGAAATCAAACCCTGATTCTGTCTGTTCRAGCTTCACAAAGGTTTCTTACAATCACATGATATAATCAGGATATCAATCATTTCCCTAGCTAGGAGTAATAACACCATATACATCATTTCTCCAGCATCGGGTGTACCACACCTCATACACACCTTGATATAGAGTTGTTGAAACTCYTCCAGGTTCAGTCTACCACTGGGGCAGTCTTTGAGGAAGCCTTTGTACCACTGCTTCAGCTCGTGTTCGTTAAACTCTGTGCTCTTCACCAGGTCCTCCATCACCTCAGGGGTCAGCTTGCTGTTCTGTTTTCCCATGATGCCTGTGGTGCAGGAAGGATTTATTTTGAATAGAAAGGAAACTCCAGCACACATTTAATAGATCATAGACCAGCGTTTTCGGTCTCAATAAACCTTCATCAAGGTATTGTTCTACTAACATGTAGTACAATATAGCACATATAGCACAATATAGCACAATATAGCACAGTGTGTAAGACATGCCTTTATTTGATTTATATCATGGTTATAGAAAAAGCCTATCACACATTCAAATGTATGCTGTGCATTATAGTGCGTTATGCATAGCGCATAAGATGTTATAAACATGCTTATAATGCATTATGATGGGAGGGTTTTCATAGGAAGTTTTACCCACAATTTTGCTCTCAAACCTGTTTTGTGTCAAACAGTCCTTTTGTAAAAAWTRKAAKAAKAAAAAAAGACAATAATGAATTGCTTGGTTGATTTCAATGAGGTTGATTTTGACATGCACAGATGCTTTCCCTGCCTGACGGCAGTGTTCTATTTGTGTTCTCTAAATCTGTTGGCACCACATCACATCTGGCCTGACATCACACAGTGTCGGACAGGACCACTGCCGTCAGCACGACCACTTCATCAAGCGTTCGATCATCACCTATCAGGTTACCGGTCTGCATTTTACCTGTAGCCTGTAGTCTTGTGTGACAGACTGTCGTACACCAATTTTGGTTCCATGATTACCTGTAGCCTGACACATGGGATGCTTCACAAAGGACACCCTATTCCCTTTATAGGGCTCTGCTCAAAAGTAGTGCACTATATAGGGAATAGAGTGCCATTTGGGACATACTCCTGGACTTTTAATTGCAGTTTATGTTTAATAACCTCGATGTAGAAACCTCCAGAGGAATCTATTCATTAATGGAAACAGAGTGAGTGATAAGGTATCCATCACATAGTGGAGGGATTAGATGAAGTCAGTGTGTAGCCCGTAGGGTGTGTGGGCAATAGGCTATCGTTGGTACTTCGGTGATCATATAAAGCCTTTTGACTAATGAATAAACAAGGGAATCAGCCCATCTGGTGAGCTGCTCTCTGATCCTCTTCAATAATAAAAACGTGCAATTCTGACAGCCTGGATTAACAAAAGCTGCTGCTGACACCTGTCCTGCAAATATGTTGACCACAGTACATTATGTAAACTATATGGGTGTTGATATTGTAGCCTATATGCGAAATGTCAGATGTTATCCTGACCTGTCCTGGAAAACATAATCCAAATCAAATTAACTCTGACTATTTATAAATTGACAATTGAGGGAGATCACGATAACTGGAACAACCATCATATGATAGAAACAAGTTGATGGCCTTGGGTGTAGGCTAGGCAGTAGGATATGCATACAGTATATTGTCATGTAGTCATGGACAGCGAGCACTGTGCTTGAACCAACAACCATGTGTTAAGGTCACAATTTAGTAAGGAAATCCCCTCACCTGGTTGTCTAGGGCTTKATTGAAAGGGAAAAACAAAAACCAGCAGACAGTTGGGCCTCCATGGAAGGAGTTTGACATCCTGACATACATAACCATTACACGATACACAGGCACAGTATATTGACATGGGCTTGGCTTATTTGCAAAGTAGGTTATGTTGCATACCCAACATTTTGCGCAAACTATATTTTTCATTAAAAAATGACATATATTTAGATGATGCAACCAAAAGGCTTGTGTTGAAATAATTTAGATGTTACATAACATAAAATGAGCCTAAATCATTAGGCTACTATGCATCGAATGACCTTGAGGAGAAACATATTGAGCGAAGATAGGAGAGAGAAATTATCAGGGGCAAGGTGAAAATGGGGTTGGCTCCTACGGTCTATTTGTTCATCTAAGATTAACGTCGTTAGACATTGAACAAGGTATAGGTGTCCACCTCACATGTACGCGCAAAACTAACATGTGATGTGGATAGAAATAGGCTATTTATTTGCAGATAGAACATGTCGTTTCAGTTATCCAGTTCATGGTACGAGTCTGCTCGGACAGAGAGAGAGAGAGAGGTATGCAAGTGCATTCCGATAGAAACGACGCAGTGGTGAGGGAATTAAACCCCGTAAGTGATAACCCGCCTGAAATCACACCACTCTYTTTCTCATGTCATTTTTCACCATGCGCATAATCTTAAAATATGATAAAAACTGACAATCAACCCATAAAATGACATGATTGTCTGGTCATTCTCATGAAATGTGAATAGAACAACGAGAAAAACACGATTTTGATGTTATTTTCTAAATATAATGAATTAACTCAGGATGGTTTTAAAACGTTATGCATTAATTTTAATGATGGATGCGCAGGTGACAATTCCTCCCCCAAATAAAACGCCAAATCTCTCCCCAAATCTCATTAATCAAATGTGTTTTTAAGGGCAGGATACACCCATTATGAGATACATCGTGAATGGAAATGATTAGCCTATGTCTCTAGACAATCATACAAAATAATTTAAAATATATGCTATGACAACATAAAAACAACATTCACTGTGTCTGCTGCAGACAAATGCTTCTTACCTTATTTTGGAGATGCTACCGCTAATGGCAGTCTGTACTGTCGTCTGTCAGACACTGTAAAAACCTCCCGATGATCAAGAATGCCCAAATGGGACTATCCCTGAAATTGGCCTCTTCAGGACGCAGAGAAAAAAATAACGGTTTTCCGTGCTATTCCAAATGAGGCAGGCAGCAGCGGCAGTATAGGGACGGATCCCACGCTCGTCTCGTCGTTGGTTATGCGACTCRAGACATACGGCGTCACCCCACCTCAGCCCCTACTCCGTGCATTGCTCCATTGCTTGATTTTATACATTTGCATCGATAAAATAAGTATAGGCCTGTCTATGACTTAAAAGTCTTGTTCCCTTTCAACACAAACAATGATATTATTGGATAGGTGTATGGATAAATTAAGAATGGGGTGACCAAAACCAGTCAATAAACACATCGTGGATTAACTAAACATTTATTTTACCTGGTGGATTGCATGCTGTTTTGTTGAAAGGCTATGCTTCAAATGGGATATACAATAAATAATTCAATTTTAACAGTTATATTCATTCAGATTGAAATGTACATGCAACTGCAAAGCCTGCTGCAGTAAGGCCTAGTCTACGTGCACCTGTTTCTGCATATAGCCTAACCTACAATAGCCAGGTCAATCCCAAAGCAAACATGACTGAAAGAATAGACTATGAGCCAAACAAAGGATAGGCCATACTGTTTAACGCATTCAAATATACTGAAGTAAGCCTGTAGGGTAATACATTATTCTGCATCAGGAGAAAACATAACCGTCTGAATCGACACATGATTGTGTCACATTTGGTAACATGTCATTATTATTTTTACACGAGTCCCAAGCTTGATTTCATTCTGAAAGATGCTTGATATCAACAAGAAAGATGCTTGTCAGACCACACCTTGTTTCCTTAATATTTTTTAAATTTTATTACTTAGATAGGATACACAGCCAGGTTAAATACACACATTGATTGATTTCCATTTAAGTCTCACAACACAAAAGCAAACATGAGATATTCAATACATTGAGAACTTCTTTAGCACCAGTACAAATTAATTAATCCATACAGTGGTTATTCTCTGATTTACAGTATAGATCTTTCCAATATTATTTTCAAAATAAAAGACCTAGTCCCAGGTTGATTTGACTTGGCATGAATGACATGTAATTGTATACAGCAGCATTGACGTACACAGGTTACTAAAAAGTACACATACTGCCAAACTGGCGTACACAAGCAATGCTATATGGCCTAATAACCCAATACTGTAGGTCAATTGAAGTTATGCAGTGAGTGTTCTCATCCATTGCTCTCCAACTCTGTTTCGAGAATGATATGTAGTAAAAATGTCCATAGTAAATACGTTGTGAGGAGGCAAGATCGAATCCCCGAGCTGACAAGGTAAAAATCTGTCGTTCTGCCCCTGAACAAGGCAGTTAACCCAGTGTTCCTAGGCCGTCATTGAAAATAAGAAACTGCCTAGTTAAATAAAGGTAAAATAAATAAACCAAATAAAAAAAGAGGCTGGAGATCATTATTTTATTAAACTATAGAAATGTCTCATTATGTGTTGCAGCACAAACATGATCTTTTTGGCAATTTTATCAAAACAATATGTAAAACAATATGCAAAACAATATGTAAAACAATATGTAAAACAATATGCAAAACAATATGTAAAACAATATGCAAAACAATATGTAAAACAATATGCAAAACCATTTTAGTTTACATTATTTTGTGTAAATAACAAAACCAAGTATAGTAATGTTTAACATCACTGTAGCTTCCTGCTTTTAAATCACATGCATTGATGTGTTAAGAACTTCATCAACAGCTTTAACCCTACTACATATTCAAGTCACTGTTGTAAAGGTATAGAATAAAACAATACGGGACAGCTTTGATGTGTTTGTCACACATTTGTGGAGACCCCCCCCCCCCCTCTTTTAAATATCCTTTAAAACAAAGTTATACCGCAGATTTGAGACCAAGTATAAATAACAGTTTATCTAAAATAATTCACACTTCTCAACAGATCATAAACGTAACTTGGTATGTTTTATAGGTGCCTTAATAAGCTAATTTATAGGACAGCTGTATCTCTCTTCCAGGTATTGTCAACCAGTGTATCAGTTATGCATTCCACAATTTGCATATTTTGTAATCTGTATAAACCAAAACCTTGTTTCAACAGAAAAACTAGAATATCCAAAAACGTATTCTGTCACGATCACATGATCACATTGTTTTCTTTAGATACATGATATATGAAAATGCAAAAATAACCAGTAAAATATAGCGTCTCAAATGGCACCCTATTCCCTATATATTGAACTAGTTTTAACCAGGGCCAATAGGGCTACGGTCAAAACGAGTGGGTTATGGGTACCATTTGGAACGCATCCACAAAGTTGGGTCCCACKGATTGATGACGTGAAAAAATGTTCAGATTTAGAACTTGTTTTGTTTTAGTTTGTCGATGTGATAGCAGAGCTTCAGGGCTGGCCCCAGCTTCAGTCCTAGGTACTTCATCATCATGTCACTCTTTAGAAGTAACAGCGCGTTGCCGTCTATCTCCTGTGGGATAGAAACAGAAGCTCAGGTTATATTAAATCTCCACTAAAAGTAAAGTGGACACATGTATCAGGGTTGTTTACTGAACTGGGAGTGACCCCAATCCGGGTAAGTATTTCACAAAACATCACATRCAGATTTAAWCCAACCACTCAAATCAAATCAAAACATCACATGAAACATAACAACTGAAAAAGAAAAGGGGTTTCCCCCAACTGTTGCAGATCCAGGCCTCAATCTCAATTTGTCTTTCAGCGATTCCTCACATCCTTGTCTCATCCTCAACTGGATTGGAAGAGAAGGTCCGAGGTCCCTCCCCAAGGACCTTCTCCTCCAAGGCGTTTTGAGAAGGTTCGGAGAGAGGATACGAGGTATCAAGGAAATATTAATTATGAGCCCAGGGGTAGCCTACATGCTTCCTGAAGACGTCCGCGTGAGGGCCCAGGGACTGCGGGTCAGCGTCTCTGATGAACCACACCACYTCCTCTACACTCCAGGTGGAAGGGTCCTTACTGGGGGGCGGCTTGGACTCCTGGGAGTCCTGAGATGGATTGTACGCTGCATGAGAAAAGAGAAAGAGGTCAAGAAGGATTTCTATGCTGGTCTATTTTACCTGGTTAGGGCATTGTGATTATAGCAAGAAACACATTTTCCCCAAATCTCCAGGTTTCCCAGAAATCCCYGTTGGAAGATTCCCGGAATCGGGAGYGAATATCCCGGAAAACCTMGACATTTTGGGAAATTTACCAGAATTTTGCAAGCATAGTCTCCACTCTCCAATCTCTTACCTATCCTGTTGCCTTCCATGAAGGTGTTAGGGCTGGACGTCTGTCTACACATGCCCAAGGGGGAGGAGCCGTTGGGGAACTGCTGCGAGGAGCGGAACCCATAGGATGGTTTGGATGAGTAGGAGGAGCTTATGGCACTGAAGGCGGAGTCACCTGGGTCCATTGAGTAGCGTTTGTCTGACGGGTCCAGAAGATACTCCTCTGGCATGGAGGTTTCAGCTGTGATATGAATGGAAAGAGATTACATAAGTAAAACATATTGACAATACTTTGAATAACTTTCGATAGAAGCTGAAGCCTTTAAAGATGTCTATGAAATGTCCTTCTGTGCTTTTATGGTCCAATCGGAAGAAACAAACCCTGTTTGGAGAATTGAGCGTAGGGTTTCCCTGGTGCTCTTGTTTAGGTTCAAGAGAATGTTCTAGGTAGTGTTCTGGCATGGAGGTCACATTTGTTTAGGTTGGAATACAGGGATTTGGATAGTGGATTAGGATTACCAGGGATTACACAAGTAAAACACCAAATGATGTGTATTTGACAAAATGTCATTCTGTGCTTTCATGAGCAATCTGACGCAATATAGCACAATATTTGAGGAACTGAGCCCACAAAATGTCTGAGGGGCGAGATCTTCAAAAGCTCTTGTTAAGGCACAGGATTGTTCTAAAAAGTATTATAAACCTGGTGGTTCGAGCCCCGAATGCTGATTGGCTGAAAGCCGTGGTATATCAGACCGTATACCAACGGGTATCACAAAACATTCATTTTTACTGGTCTAATTATGTTGGTAAGTAGTTTATAATAGCAATAAGTCACCTCGGGGGTTTCTGGTATATGGCTAATATACCACACCTCCTCGGGCCTTATTGCTTAAACAATCAATGTATCATATCTGCACCTCTGCCTACACCATTTCCCTTGTGGGATAAAGAAAGCATTTTGAATTCAATTGAATACAGGACAGTGCATTACCCTCTGATTGGTAGGAGGCATTATTATGCTGGGGGATTGGTTGGTCGCTGAAGAGGTTTTCACAGTGCAAGCTGCGACAGAGCTTCTTGAGAAAGCGTAGAACGTAGCCCATGCTGTTGACCACAGGAAGACTCAGAAGGTGCTGCTTCCCATCGAAAGTGGCTGGAACACAAAGGAACACTTGATTAACCCATTGGGTTGCGTCCCAGATGGGACCCTATTCCAGAGCCAATGGKATCTATGCATAGTCACTTCAATAACTCTACCTACATGTACATACTACTTCAACTAACCGGTGCCAACGCACATTGACTCTGTACTGGTACCCCCCTGTATATAGTCTTGCTATTGTTATTTTACTGCTGCTCTTTAATTACTTGTTACTTTTATCTCTTATTCTTGTCCGTATTTTTTGAAACTGCATTGTTGGTTAGGGGCTCGTAAGTAAGCATTTCTCTGTATTTGGCTCATGTGACTAATAACATTTGATTTGGAGTGTTGCTCTGTGAATAGGGTGCTATTTGGGACGCAACGCTGGAATATATTTTAATTTCCCATTGCAGTAAATCTTGTTGCAGTTAACTTTGCTCTAGGGGACACATCTRTACAGCCATGTCTCAAAGCAACAGTTACAACCTAGGATGGCCATTGCATTTCATCCACTGACATCCAAAGATGGAAATGGCCAATAACCCCGGGGTAACAGATCCGGATGTTCTCAGATGTTCTCATGGTTACTAGATTATCTAATCAGTGTATGTCAATTTCTATCATTTTCCTCAGGCCAGTTGCTACGAATAAAATTAATAAATATAAAACCAAAATCTCAGTGACACTGTACAAGCACATGTATGAGCACATGGCCCTAGTTATACCTGATATTTTCTCCCCTCCGTAGCCCTGTGTGAGGAGAGTGAACACAGCTTTCTGCTGGAAGGCGCTGTCGATGCATCCCTGGACYGCCTGCTGCAGCACCACRGAGGGCCTGTCAGGCCCAAAATGATCTGGGAGCTGCTGCAGCTTCTTCCTGTCCAGGTTAGGACCCATGTTGACATGCTTGTTGATGTAGATACACACTGCAGGATACACAAGAGTGGAGAGAGCGCGGGTTAGTACCCATGTCCACTGCTTGATGATGTACGAGCGAGGGTTAGTACCCATGTCCACCTGCTTGATGATGTACGAGCGAGGGTTAGTACCCATGTCCACCTGCTTGATGATGTACGAACGAGGGTTAGTAACCATGTCCACCTGCTTGATGATGTGAGCGAGGGTTAGTAACCATGTCCACTGCTTGACGATGTACGAGCGAGGTTAGTAACCATGTCCACCTGCTTGACGATGTACGAGCGAGGGTTAGTAACCATGTCACCTGCTTGATGATGTACGAACGAGGGTTAGTAACCATGTCCACCTGCTTGATGATGTACGAACGGGGTTAGTAACCATGTCCACCTGTTTGATGATGTACGACGCGAGGGTTAGTAACATGTCCACCTGCTTGATGATGTACGAACGAGGGTTAGTAACCATGTCCACCTGCTTGATGATGTACGAACGGGGTTAGTAACCATGTCCACTGCTTGATGATGTACGAACGAGGTTAGTACCATTGCCACCTGCTTGATGATGTACGAACGAGGGTTAGTAACCATGTCCACCTGCTTGATGATGTACGAACGAGGGTTAGTAACCATGTCCACCTGCTTGATGATGTACGAACGAGGGTTGTACCCATGTCCACCTGCTTGATGATGTACGAGCGAGGGTTAGTACCCATGTCCACCTGCTGAGATGATGTACGACGAGGGTTAGTACCCATGTCCACCTGCTTGATGATGTACGAGCGAGGGTTAGTAACCATGTCCACCTGCTTGATGATGTACGAACGAGGGATGTAACCATGTCCACGCTCTTGATGATGTACGAACGAGGGTAGTAACCATGTCCACCTGCTTGATGATGTACGAACGAGGGTTAGTAACCATGTCCACCTGCTTGATGATGTACGAACGAGGGTTAGTAACCATGTCCACTCTGCTTGATGATGTACGAACGAGGGTTAGTAACCATGTCCACCTGCTTGATGATGTACGAGCGAGGGTTAGTAACCATGTCCACCTGCTTGATGATGTACGAACGAGGTTTAGTACCCATGTCCACCTGCTTGATGATGTACGAGCGAGGGTTAGTAACCATGTCCACCTGCTTGATGATGTACGAACGAGGGATAGTAACCATGTCCACCTGCTTGATGATGTACGAACGAGGGTTAGTAACCATGTCACCTGCTTGATGATTGACAACGAGGGTTAGTAACCATGTCCACCTGCTTGATGATGTCCGAACGGGGTTAGTAACCATGTCCACCTGCTTGATGATGTACGAACGAGGGTTAGTAACCATGTCCACCTGCTTGATGATGTACGAACGAGGGTTAGTAACCATGTCCACCTGCTTGATGATGTACGAGCGAGGGTTAGTACCCATGTCCACCTGCTTGATGATGTACGAGCGAGGGTTAGTAACATGTCCACCTGCTTGATGATGTACGAACGAGGGTTAGTAACCATGTCCACCTGCTTGATGATGTACGAACGAGGGTTAGTAACCATGTCCACCTGCTGATGATGTACGAGCGGGGTTAGTACCATGTCCACCTGCTTGACTGATGTACGAGCGAGGGTTAGTACCCATGTCCACCTGCTTGACGATGTACGTAGATACACACTGCAGGACACACAGCAGGAGGGACAGAGGAGACAAAGATATTTAGGTCGGCTACTTTGGTGACGTTGCTTTCCTTAAATTAACGAGTACAACATGCTTATAACTAACAGAATACAAATTACATTTGAAATGTGATTACCAACATGACTTTTCATAACACCCAAGATGTTTCACCAGACAAAGCATTATGGAGGGAGACATTGGAAGAGTGAGGCAAACTCTGTGAGCGCCTAGGGCCTTGTTTATCAGATGTGCATAAGCACAAAAAAGACAACCTTGCATGCACCACTTTTCCCGCAAAGGTTGGTATTTATCAAATTTGAATTTGACGGGAAAGTGTGCATATCTCAGACCATGCGTACTCACAACTTCTAGTGGTTGAAGAATTGTATTACAAGTCAATACTGTTGTTTTGAGTGTTTGACACAAGGGAATTATAATAAAGCGTTGCTAGGGAAAAATGTAAACGTAGCCTAACGGTAAGAAGATCACATAGCGGCCTTCGTAGGAGCGCAACACCATTTTCTATTTAATCTCAGAGACTATACCAAGACAGGTGATATAAACYCAYTCATCTATTGACAAACAAAAGAAGTGTGGGCTGTAGTATTTATTTTTTGATTGTTTGAACAGACAGTCAATCATCCAGAATGTGAGGTCAGCGAGTGCCAAACACTGACCTTAGTTTGAAAAAAGTCACTGCAAAAGATTAAAACATTCTGCCCACACCTGTATAGAAATGTGATAACATTTGCTACTGCGCTTTCTTTTAGAAACTGTCATGGCCCAGTTCCAACATTTCRAAATCATACAGCAAATGAGGGTGTTTTTGTTACCATAAAAGMTGAATGGAGGGCGMTTTCCAGGCGGGGTTGTAGTAAAAATATAGTATGGCTCTGATTTATCAATGYAAACATGTGTATATGTTGCGTACGACAGTTTGATAAATCCCAATAATTTGTTGTGCACGCAAATCCTAGAATCTCCACATACGCCAGAAATTTGTACAAAATTTACGCACGGTTGAAAAATGAGGCCCCAAGGGCGTGGCAGAGTGGGGGTGGGYSCTACCTGTGAGCACCTGGGGCGTGGCAGAGTGGGTATAGTTAACTGTGAGCACCTGGAGCCTGGCGGGGTGGGTATAGTTAACTGTGAGCACCTGGAGCCTGGCGGGGTGGGTATAGTTACCTGTGAGCAACCTGGGGCGTGGCAGAGGTGGGTATAGTTAACTGTGAGGCACCTGGAGCCTGGCGGGGTGGGTATAGTTACCTGTGAGCACCTGGGCGTGGCGGAGTGGGTATAGTTAACTGTGAGCACCTGGAGTCTGGCGAGGTGGGTATAGTTAACTGTGAGCACCTGGAGCCTGGCGAGGTGGGTATAGTTGAACCTGTGAGCACCTGGAGCCTGGCGAGTTGGGTATAAGTTTAACTGTGAGCACCTGGAGCCTGGCGGGTGGGTATAGTTTACTGTGAGGCAACACTGGAGCCTGGCGGGGTGGGTATAGTTTAACTGTGAGCACCTGGAGCCTGGCGAGGTGGGGTATAGTAACTGTGAGCACCTGGAGCCTGCGGGGTGGGTATAGTTAACTGTGAAGCACCTGGAGCCTGGCCAGAGTTGGGTATAGTTAACTGTGAGCACCTGGAGCCTGGCGGTGGGTATAGTTAACTGTGAGCACACTGGAGTCTGGCAGGGTGGGTATAGTTAACTGTGAGCACCTGGAGCTGGCGGGGTGGTATAGTTAACTGTTGAGCACCTGGAGCTGGCGAGGTGGGTATAGTAACTGTGAGCACCTGGAGCCTGGCGGGGTGGGTATAGTTAACTGTGAGCACTGGGGCGTGGCAAGAGTGGGTATAGTTAACTGTGAGCACCTGGAGCCTGGCGGGGTGGGTATAGTTAACTGTGAGCACCTGGAGCCTGGCAGGGTGGGTATAGTTAACTGTGAGCACCTGGAGCCTGGCGGGGTGGGTTATAGTTAACTGTGAGCACCTGGAGCCTGGAGGGTGGGTATAGTTAACTGTGAAGCACCTGGAGCTGGCGGGGTGGTAATGTTAGCTTGAGCACCTGGAGCTGGCGGGGTGGTATAGTTAACTGTGAGCACCTGGACGTGGTAGGTGTGGGTATAGTTAACTGTGAGCACCTGGAGCCTGGCGGGGTGCAGTATAGTTACTCGTGAGCACCTGGGCGCTGGCAGTAAGTGGGTATAGTTAAACTGTGAGCCACCTGGAGCCTGCCGGGGTGGGGTATATTACCTGTGAGCACTGGTGGTGTGGCAGAGTGGGGGATTGTAGCAGCATCCTGGGGGGAATGGAGCTCATGTCTGGTTCTGGCGCGCCTGAAACGCTTCGCCTGGTGAGGAAGACTGAGAAGTGGCCCAGGGGAATTCAAGCACCATCCTGGGCTTCACGCTGCAGGAAAACAGTGGGGATTGGATCCAGTATCTCAATTGTAAATAATACATGGCAATTTATACGCGTTTGTCCAAGCGACTGGATAGTCCACGGGCATCATTTTTACATTATGGGTGGCCCCCGGGAATCGAACCACACAACCCTTTCTTGTTGGCAAGCGCCATGCCATACAAGTCTTGAGAAATAGCAACAATGACTAAAAAGAGTGACGGTTCTCAATTGTGGCCATTAGTAAAACACTCAACAGAAAATTCTACACTTGGATATTTTTACACAGGAAAACTTTGTAAATTAAAATAATTCTCACCTCTTCGTATTGGCAATATTTAACCAAGCATTAATTTTGGGCTAGGCATATACATGGCCCAATCAGAAGTATCAAATTAAAACAAGTCCTGAATTATAACAAACAAGGAGAGCTCCTCATGTTAATATATATTACTCCCAGCTAAAATTCTAAATTGAAGTTAGGTCTGTCAAAGCTACCATCATCAATATGCATTTTGTTAACATACTGCATCCCACTGGCCCCTCTCCTTTCCTCTCCTCCAATTCCTATCAACCCTCTCCTCCTCCCTAATCCCATCGCCTTCCCTTTGCCCTCTCCCCAATTCCCATCCCCTCCCCGTTCCTCTCCTCCAATTCCATCCCTTTTTCCTCCTCCCAATTCCCATCCCACTCCTCTTTCTCTCTCTCTCCTTTCCCATCCATCGCCCTCCTCTTTCCCTCTCTCCAATCCCATCCCTCCCCTTTCCCTCTCCTCCAGATCCCATCCCCTCCCCTTTCTCTCTCCTCCCATCCCCTGCGCTCTTTCTACTCTTTCCATTCCCCCCTCCCCTTCTCTCTCATTCCATCCCCTCCCTCTTTCCCTCTCCTCCAATCCCCTCTTCTTTCTTTCTCTCCCATCCCTTCCTTTTTCTCCCCTTTCCCTCTCCCTCCATTCCCATCCCCTCCCCTTCTCCTCCTCCAATCCCCTCCTCTTTCCCTCTCCTCCAATCCCCTCCTCTTTCCCTCTCCTCCAATACCCTCTTCTTTCTCTCTCCTCCCATCCCTGACACTGACCTTGAAGCCAGGTTTTCTCCCCCTCTTCTTGGGCACTTTGAGGGGAGGGAGGGATTCAGGGTAGCGGGTTGGAAAATCCATCTTGCGATGTAGTGGGGGTCTCCCCCTCTTCCTGCCTGGAATCTTTCCTGGCTGGCTGGGGAGGAAGGAGGGAGACACTGCAGGTGACTGCATTTCACTGTTGCTGTCTGCTTTCTGTGCTGCTGCTGCTGCAGGTACACTCATTGGAGCTGGAGGGAGACACAGGAAGGAGGGAAACACAAAGGGAGAAATAATTATATTAATTGAAGACTGCATGGCACATAATAAAAAACAGTGGCAGTTRCACCATCCAGTCCATCCTATCCTCAATGTGCATGAACCCCAACATTCTGTCTGCTTGTCTCCCAGAGCTTCCATTACCTGATCTCCTTTGATCTAGAACGCTTGAGAACCAAGCGCTTCCCTTCTTAGATCCCGGTTAGATTCCAGAATAGCAGAAGAAGGTTCTAAACCCTGCACACTGCCTCAGCAGGCTGTTGAAGCCATCTTGCCTTTAGCTGCTGTGCTGTATGTTTTCTCTCTGCTCCTCTCGTCTCTGCTGCTGCACGGCACACAGGCTGGCTGGCTGCAGACTCCTCATTACACTAATGCATTCAGCAGTGGCAGAGGAAGGGAGGGGGAGGGGGAATTGACTTCACCATGGCTACACAGCTATGAATTAGCATTATGATGACAGCGTTCACCATAATCTTAAAAAAGCAGCAGCCTCAAGAGTCAGCCTAGCCTACTGATGAAAACAACATCAACATGCATGTCTCATATATAGAGCGCAGAAGACTAGACACACAGGCAATGCTGAATTATTACAGTGGTTAAAATATAGCATTAGCATGCAGCATGCTTCATCCTTCCTTTGTGCAGACAAAGACAACAGAAAATAAAGGGAGATAWAACAGAGCCAGTATGCACACACCATCAGAATGAATGAGGATAGGAGAGTATATCCCTTTTCAGTTGTTCTCCTATTGAATCACCCTCTGTCCTGTCTGTGTCTTTGCCTGCTTCTAAATGTCTTCAACTGCACCGCAGAGTGGAATCTCCAAGCAAGGCAGATTCCACTGTAATGGTGTGTGTGTGTGTGTCAGCCAGTGCCGGGAAACATTCGCCTGTTGTCATGGCAACAAGCCTGTAACACCCTGCCGGCTGTATCTCCCATGTCTTGCTGCTTGATACTCAGGCCCAAAACTGGGTGGATGTATAATTAATATAGAAGCCACCCTCAAATCAACCGCTAATTACAATAGGAATTKATTTGAAAGTGTTGAGAGTGTACATAGATATGGTGTGTGTGTGTGCGTGTGTGCGTGATTCCATGCCCTGCGATTAGTGCTTTTTGAGGCCGGTTCGGTTTCATTTTTTCCCGAAACATTAAATGCACTATGCATTATGTGGGTTGAATTGCTGTTACACACTTATTGATAAAACTCAATTAATAATACGCACCTCATCCCGATGCACTGGCCTATAGACGCGACTGCCCAATAAAGCTCACTGCTTTCACTTACTTAACCCAACTTGCTATCTTTTTCACATTACTTTAATAAATCTTCACATACATTTCAGCTCTTGTTGTGTAATACCTGGAGGCAACTAAGAACTCTGCTCTTTCCATGATATAGACCTGACCAGGTGAATCAGATGAAAGTATGATCGCG
>NC_036843.1:27224190-27247477 GCF_002910315.2 Salvelinus sp. IW2-2015 | reverse complement strand
ATGGGCCAGCATCCCTGTGGAACACTTTAGACTCCTTGTAGAGCCCATGTCCCGACGTATTGAGGCTGTTCTGAGGGCAAAGGGGGGGGGGGGCTGCAACTGAATATTAGGAAGGCGAGCTAAAAGCGAGCCTACCAGATGAGCTAAATGCTTTCTATGCTCACTTCAAGGCAAGCAGCACTGAACCATGCATGAGAGCACCAGCGGTTCCGAACGACTGTGTAATCACGCTCTCTGTAGCCGATGTGAGTAAGACCTTGAAACAGGTTAACATTCACCAGACAAATGACCAGGATGTATACTCAGAGCATGCGCTGACCAGCTGGCGAGTGTCTTCACTGACATTTTAAACCTCTCCCTTATCCAGTCTATAATACCTACATGTTTCAAGCAGACCACTATAGTCCCTGTGCCCAAGAACTCCAAGGTAACATGTCTAAATGACTATCACCACGTAGCACTCACATCTMTAACCATGGAATGCTTTGAAAGGCTGGTCATGGCTCACATCAACACCATCATCCCAGACACCCTGGACCCACTCCACACTGCCCTTTCCCACCTGGACAAGAAGAACACCTATGTGAGAATGCAGTTTATTGACTACAGCTCAGAATTCAACACTATAGTGGCCTCCAAGGTCATCACTAAGCTAAGGACCCTGTGACTGAACAACTCCCTCTGCAACTGGATCCTGAACTTCCTGACGTGCCGCCCCCAGGTGGTGAGGGTAGGCAACAACYCATCTGCCACACTGACCCTCGACACGMGGGCCCCTCAYGGGGTGTGCTTAGTCTCCAACCTGTTCCCTCASGACTGCGTGGCCCCGCACAATTCCAACACCATCATTAAGTTTGCAGATGACACAATGGTGGTAGGCTTGATCACCGACGYCGATGAGACAGCCTATAGGGAGGAGGTCAGAGACCTGGTAGTGTGTTGGCAGAARAAATCAAATCAAATCAAATTTATTTATATAGCCCTTCGTACATCAGCTGATATCTCAAAGTGCTGTACAGAAACCCAGCCTAAAACCCCAAACAGCAAGCAATGCAGGTGTAGAAGCACGGTGGCTKGGAAAAACTCCCTAGAAAGGCCAAATTCTAGGAAGAAACCTAGAGAGGAACCAGGCTATGAGGGGTGGCCAGTCCTCTTCTGGCTGTGCCGGGTGGAGATTATAACAGAACATGGCCAAGATGTTRTAATGTTCATAAATGACCAGCATGGTCAAATAATAATAATCACAGTAGTTATCGAGGGTGCAGCAAGTCAGCACCTCAGGAGTAAATGTCAGTTGGCTTTTCATAGCCGATCATTAAGAGTATCTCTACCGCTCCTGCGGTCTCTAACAACCTCTCCCTCAACGTCAGCAAGACAAAGGAGCTGATCGTGGACTACAGGAAACGGAGGGCCGAGCACGCRACTATTCACAMCGACGGAGCTGTAMTGGAGTGTGTCGAGAGCTTCTAGTTCCTCTGTGTCCACATCACTAAGGATCTATCATGGTCCACACACACCAACACAGTCGTGAAGAGTGCACGACAACYCCTCTTCGCCTTCAGAAGGCTGGAAAATTGTGGCACGCATCATTGAGAGCATCTTGACTGGCTGCATCACAGCTTGGTATAGCACCGCTTGGTATAGCAACTGCTTGGTATAGCARCGCTTGGTATAGCACCGCTTGGTATAGCAACTGTTTGGCATCCGTCCGCAAAGTGCTACAGAGAGTAGTGCGTACAGCAGAGTACATCACTAGGACCGAGCTCTCTGCCATCCAGGACCTCTATACCAGGTGGTGTCAGAGAAAGGCCCTAAAAATTGTCAAAGACTCCAGCCACCCAAGTCACGGCAAGCGGTACCGATGTACCAAATCTGGAACCAACAGAACCCTGAACAGCTTCTTCTCCCAAGCCATAAGACTGCTAAATACTGTAGTTAGTTAAATAGTTAACCAAATACRGTAGCTACCAGGACTATCTGCATTGACCCTTTTGGTAACACTTTATTGGACACCTAGCGTCATAACACGGTCATAACCATGTCATAGCATTGTCATAACACTGTAATGACASATATGTTGTGACATACAGTATATTGCAATATTTTATGGTTGGTTATGACACCTACATAAGAGTGTCAAAGCCSACAAATCCTAACACACAAGGCAAACCATTCCATTCTACTTATAAATAGTATGTTAAGTAACATTTCCTAAAATTGACCATTTCATTACCATTGTTAATGTACACACATTGATGACAAATATGTGCCTAACCCAATGCTATATCGCAGATTTTTTTATTTAACCTTTATTTAACTAGGCAAGTCAGTTAAGAACAAATTCTTATTTACAATGACGTCCTACACCGGCCAAACCCGGACGACGCTGYGCCAATTGTGTGCCGCCCTATGGGACTTCCAATCACGGCCGGTTGTGATACAGCCTGGATTCGAACAAGGGTGTCTGTAGTGACGRCTCAAGCACTGAGATGTAATGCCTTAGACTGCTGTGCCACTCGGGAGACTGGGACTGATGACTGGGATGAATGCACCAACAGGACAAAACACCCTCTTTGGGACTTATGACTGACATATGGTTTTCAGGATCAAAATAAACGGAATGGAACTAGGAGCTAGGCACAGGCAAAATAAGTCAATGGGTACGAATACTTTCTGAAGGCACTGTASATCAGTTGAAACATAATTTCATGAACTTTCAAAACCACTTGTCAAACAAAGTTTAACATTATCAGGGTTTCCTTCTTAAAGCAATTTATACAGGTCATTCTGATATGTACACTAGAGGTCAAATGTCAAAGTTCTGTTGATGTGAGCATTCCCGAAATTGTATCTGATGGATAGCTGTTAATCTTAGCTTTGCAATTATATCTGATTAATGGGTATATGTGGGCAATAACTTGTTGTATACTGACATTGTTTTGTCATAGTAAAATCCCTATGGGAAAAATGAATGAGATGGAGGGATGAAATAAAGAGTGATAACACAGAGAAAGCTGCCYTTGCTGCACTGCTATCACACATGTTCCAACTAGGGACATAGACCTTCAAGAAAATCACTATGAGGCATCTTCACGAATTTAGGGGTCTGGCCCATAGACTATTACTGCCAATGCCATTCATTGCCAATTGAGATCAAATAAACCAACACTGCAACAAAATMTGCATATTTAGTAAGCTACTTTATTCTCTATTCATGAAAAAAATAAGCATAATGTGAACTGCAGTCCTTAATTAAAATGAGAWATACAGCCCTCTCCTGGCTCACTTAAGGATAATTTTGTTAATTTTTGCCTGATTCAATAAAGTTGCATTTGAAGCCAAAATGGCGACGTGCATGTTGTCGTCAAAGATGTCGCCCATCATTAGACTTCTACTGAAAGAGCAGTCCTATTCCTCGACAACGATATGTAACTGTGTGACCGAAATTTCCAGACGAGGTGAGAATATTATTTTGGTATCAATTTGTTATTATTTTGGTGTGTCGTTTCAAATTAATATCAACTGACACCTAGTTAATAGTTACCGTAGCGTGTTAGTATAGCTAAAGTTAGCTAGTTACCTTAACCTGTCAAACTTAATTCCATTCCMGACTTGTCTAGTCAGGCTGGCTAACTAATTAACTGGCAACAAGCACATAAATCAGCCATTATTATAATGACATCAATAGCTAGCTAGCTAGCTAACTGCATTGTTACGGTGCTGACAAACGTACCTTTTTGAGACGAGGGAATAACGAATCGCTGACAAATCAATCAATCTTTGGAAGCTTGCTTGTTAACTTCGTAACGTTAACTGGATAACCGTTTTTGCTCCTCTAAACACGTAACGTTAAACCTCCACAGGGGTCTAGCTATATATCTTACTACCGCAGCATCAGGATGTTAACGTTAATTCCGTGATCTTGTCTACTGGTCAGGCTACTCGACAGATGGAGATGCTCTCCAACCTGCTGCAGAAGACAGCAATGCCGCCACAGCGGACCGCTGGAGCACTACACCAGTCTGGTCATGGACTGGGCGCTGCGAGAGGACCCGCATCAGAAAGCCGTGGTTCAGACCTTGGATAAAATGCACAAAACCCTACGAGGTTACAGCAACAAGCTTCGGTTCTCGAAAAACATTGTCCTTGTCAGCCAATTACTTATTATTAGTGGGAATCTATTTACGRTGAGAGAATTAATGGAAAGATACAACTTTGAGGTTTCAAGCAAGGAATATGACACTTATAAAATCTATACCTTGTGGGATAAAATATTTACTTAAGAATAATGCATATTTTGGAACATCTATTGTACGCGATATCCAGATGAATGGCATAGGTTTACTAGATAAGATATTCAACAATCGTTAATTAAGGGATATTTTCTACAGGAATTATATCCCCTCTGCTATATATTGCTGGACTTCATAGTTTGATGTAAACTGTCGCCGTGCTTGGCTTACTCCAACAATGGTATGGTGACCAATAAAGTAAAGGATATCTCCTTTAAGATTATCATCCATAGATTATACCCGTGTAATAGCTTGATTTCTAAATATATACCTAATACCAGTGAATACAGTTTTTGTGAACCAGAAACTGAATCTATTGAACACTTATTCTGTAATTGTTTAATAGTGAGGTGTTCTGGACTGATAAACTATATCTTGGAAACATAATGCATTCAACCATTGAAATATCTAAGTTTGACGACAGTGATTCCGCAATTGCGAGTCAGTATGTTATAAATATCTTTATTTTATTAGGAACATTTTTCATACACAAATCATTTTATGAAGAAAAAGCCTGTTTAATTTTTGTATCTGATTTGGAAAACTATTTAGAATCATTCAAACGTATACAAAAGAAAATGTCAAAATGTATTTGCTACATGTCTGTATTTGATATGTGGATTTGTATTTATTTTTCTTCTGTCTTTTGTGTAATTCCTCTGGCTGTTTTGCATTTAACTGTTTAATAAAATAATAAATACAGCAACCAGCCTACATCCATCTTTTTCGTAGGTAATCGGATTTCTATGCATGCACTTTGATTTTAGAAACTGGTGTGCACACTAACAAAACACATTCAATAATGTACAGGGGCGCCAGGCAGAGGCATGTCTTAACAGATGTATGGGATTTACTGTAAAGATATGTAATTTAACTGTACAATTGTATTGCCTTTTAATGTGCCATGAACACAACCATGCTGTTTTCATCAGATTTTGAAACGAATCACTTCAAAAAGTAGGTCACCTTCAAATCAAACTTTATTTGTCACCTGTGCCGAATACAACAGGTGTAGACCTTACTGTGAAATGCTTACTTACAAGCCCTTAACCAACAGTGCAGTTCAAGAGAAGAAAATATTTACCAAATAAAGTAAAAAATTATAGAAAGTAACAAAATAACGAGGCTATATACAGTGGGTACCGGTACCGAGTCAATGTGCGGGGGTACAGGTTAGTCGAGGTAATTTGTACATGGAGGGGTGAAGTGACTGCATAGATAATAAACAGCGAGTGGGGGTGTCAATGTAAATAATCCGGTGGCCATTTGATTAATTGTTCAGCAGTCTTATGGCTTGGGGGTAGAAGCTGTTAAGGAGCCTTTTGGTCCTAGACTTGCTGTTCCGGTACCGCTTACCGTGCGGGAGCAGAGAAAACAGTCTATGACTTGGGTGACTGGAGTCTTTGACAATTTTGGGGGCTTTCCTCTGACGCCGCATAGTATATAGGTCCTGGATGGTAGGAAGCTTGTCCCCAGTGATGTACTGGGCGGTACGCGCTACCCTCTAGTGCCTTATGGTCAGATGCCGAGCAGTTACCACACCAGGCGGTGATGCAACCGGACAGGATGCTCTCGATGGTACAGCTGTAGAACCTTTTGAGGATCTGGGGTACAATACCAGGTATTTTCAGTCTCCTGAGGGGGAAAAGGTGTTGTCGTGCCCTCTTCACGACTGTCTTGGTGTGTTTGGACCATGATAGTTTGTCGATGTTAATGGGGGCCTGTTCGGCCCGCCTTTTCTTGTAGTCCATGATCAGCTCCTTTGTCTTGCTCACATTGAGGGAGAGGTTATCCTGGCACCACACTGCCAGTTCTCTGACCTCCCTATAGGATGTCTCATCGTTGTCGGTGATCAGGCCTACCACTGTTTTGTCGTCAGCAAACTTAATGAGGGTGTTGGAGTCGTTTGGCCATGCAGTTGTGGGTGAACAGAGAGTACAGGAGGGGTATAAGCACATACCCTTGAGGGGCCCCAGTGTTGAGGATCAGCGTAGCAGACATGTTGTTGCCTACCCTTACCACCTGGGGGTGGCCCATCAGGAAGTCCAGGATCCAGTTACAGAGGGAGGTGTTTAGTCCCAAGGTAATTAGCTTCGCAGGTTCATCCAAAATAATTCCAGCATCTGAACAGTGCACTGTGCACCCGCCAACTTTCCTTCAATTCACAAATGGCTGTCACTATCTCACACGCACTCGCCCTATGGTGCGTGTCTCCAGCCCGGTACCACCAGTTCCGGCACCACGCACCAAGCCTCCTGTGCGTCTCCAGAGCCCTGTGCACCCTGTTGCTGCTCCCCGCACTAGCCTTGAGGTGCGTGTCCTTAGCCCGGTACCACCAGTTCCGGCACCACGCACCAGGCCTACTGTGCGCCTCAGCCGGCCAGAGCCTGCCGTCTGCCCAGCGCCGTCTTGTGCTATCCGTCTGCCCAGCGCCGACGGAGCTACCCGTCTGCCCAGAGCCGCCTGCGTTGTTCATCTGCCCAGCGCCATCTGAGCCGCCCGTCTGTCCTGAGCCTTCAAAGCCGCCCGTCTGTCCTGAGCCTTCAGAGCCGTCCGTCAGTCAGGAAGCCGCTAGAGCCGTCCTCAGTCAGGAGCCGCCAGAGCCGCCCGCCAACAGGAGCTGCCAGAGCCGTCAGTCAGCCAGGATCTGCCAGAGCCGTCAGTCAGCCAGGATCTGCCAGAGCCGTCAGTCAGCCAGGAGCTGACAGAGTCGTCAGTCAGCCAGGAGCTGCCAGAGTCGTCAGTCAGCCAGGAGCTGCCAGAGCTACCTGTCACGCCGGCGATGCCGGAATTGCCCCTCAGACCGGAGCTGCCCCTCAGTCCGGTGCTGCCCCTCAGTCCGGTGCTGCCCCTCAGTCCGGTGCTGCCCCTCAGTCCGGTGCTGCCCCTCAGTCCGGTGCTGCCCCTTAGTCCAGTGGGGTTAATATGGAGGGTCACGTTCCTGACCTTATTTCCTTTGTTTAGTCTTTGTTTAGTTGGTCAGAACGTGAGCTGGGTGGGCATTCTATGTTTTGTGTTTCTATGTTGGGTTTATTGTTTGGCCTAATATGGTTCTCAATCAGAGGCAGGTGTTTGTCATTGTCTCTGATTGGGAACGATATTAAGGTAGGCTGTTTCTCACTGTTTGTTTGTGGGTGATTGTTCCTGTTCGTGCGTTCATGTGTTTTATGTTCTCTCGTTCAAGACTGTAGCGTCGTTGGTTTCGTTTTGTTTATTGTTTTGTTCGTGTTAAAGTAAGTGTTCCAATAAATATGGAAACGTACCACGCTGCGCTTTGGTCCTCCTCTCTTCCACCTAACGACGAGCGTGACACACACTTTGTTATAAAGTGGGATTAAAATGGAATGAATTATCATTTGTTGTCAATGATCTACACACAATACTCTAATGTGAAATATTTGTTCTTTTTTAATATTAATGAAAATTAAAACACTAATATACCTTGATTAGATAAGTATTCATCCCTCTGAGTCAATCCATGTTAGAAACACCTTTGGCAGCGATTACAGCTGTGAGTCTTCTTGGGTAAGTCTCATAAGAGCTTTACACACCTGTATTGAGCAGAATTTGCCTGTTATTCTTTTCAAAATTCTTCAAGCTTTGTAGTCCCGGACAAGCACACCTGATTGACAACTTGTCAACCAATCATCATGCCTCCAGACGAGCTTCAATGCCATACAACGCTCCATCCGTGGCCTCCAACTGCTCTTAAATGCAAGTAAAAATAAATGCATGCTCTTCAACCAATCGCTGCCCGCACCCGCCCACCTGACTAGCATCACTACTCTGGACGTTCTGACTTAGAATATGTGGACACCTATAAATACCTAGGTGTCTGGCTAGGCTGTAAACTCTCCTTCCAGACTCACATTAAGCATCTCCAATCCAAAGTTAAATCTAGAACCGGCTTCCTATTTTGCAACAAAGCCTCCTTCACTCATGCTGCCAAACTTACCCTTGTAAAACTGACTATCCTACCGATCCTTGACTTCGGCGATGTCATTTATAAAATAGCCTCCAACACTCTACTCAGAAAATTGGATGCAGTCTATCACAGTGCTATCTGTTTTGTCACCAAAGCCCCATATACTACCCACCACTGCGACCTGTATGCTCTCGTTGGCTGGTCCTCGCTACATATTTGTCGCCAAACCCACTGGCTCCAGGTCATCTATAGGTCTTTGCTAGGTAAAGCTCCACCTTATCTCAGCTCACTGGTCACCATAGCAATACCCACCCATAGCACGCGCTCCAGCAGGTATATTTCACTGGTCATGCCCAAAGCCAACACCTCCTTTGGCCGCCTTTCCTTCCAGTTCTCTGCTGCCAATGACTGGAACGAATTGCAAAAATCACTGAAGTTGGAGACTTGTATCTCCCTCACTAACTTTAAGCGTCAGCTGTCAGAGCAGCTTACCAATCGCTGAAGCTGTACACAGCCCATCTGTAAATAGCCCATCCACCCAACTACCTACCTCATCCCCATATTTGTTTTTGTTTTTCTGCTCTTTTGCACACCAGTATTTCTACTTGCACATCCTCATCTGCACATATATCACTCCAGTGTAAATTGCTAAATTGTAATTACTATGGCCTATTTATTGCCTTACCTCCTTACTTCATTTGCACACACTGTATACAGATTTTTCTATTGTGTTATTGACCGTACGTTTGTTTATCCCATGTGTAACTCTCTGTTGATGTTTTTGTCGCACTGCTTTGCTTTATCTTGTCCAGGTCGCAGTTGTAAATGAGAACTTGTTCTCAACTGGCCTACCTGGTTAAATAAAAGTGAAATAAAAAAGTAACTTCTTTGTACACGATGGAAATCACAAACACCACCATCATGAACTTATGGATGACCTCGACCTAAAAAGGTTAAGAATTGCTCCAGTATTTTATTGATCTCAGAATTCTCCAATTCAAACATTTTATCAAAATCAACACTTCCCTGCATATTATGCGTGGGCTTGCAAATTTGACCAATCACAGCAGTATTTCCACATAAAACAGTCCAACACACAGTACACAGTTCAACCAATCACCATGCATCTATTTGACCTGCTACTGGTCACTATTACTGCTGTTTACATGTATATATTATCACTAGTATATTACCATCAGTATTTATATATTCCTGCTACCAGTCACTTTTCAGCCCTGTTTACATGTATATATTACCACTAGTATATTGCCATCAGTATTTATGTATTCCTCCTACCTGTCACTATTACTCCTGTTCACATGTATATATTACCATCAGTATTTATATATTCCTCCTACTAGTCACTATTACCCCTTGTCACGCCCTGACCTTAGTTTTCTATGTTTTATGTATTATTTTGGTCAAGTCAGGGTGTGACGAGGGTGGGTATGTTTGTTTGTCCTGTCTAGGGTTTTTTGTATATCTAGGGGTGTTTGTTAGTCTAGGTTGTTATAGGTCTATGGTGGCCTGAATTGGTTCCCAATCAGAGACAGCTGATTATCGTTGTCTCTGATTGGGGATCCTATTTAGGTTGCCCTTTTCCATTTTGGTTTTGTGGGTWYTTGTCTATGTGTAGTTGCATGTCAGCACTAGTTGTTTATAGCTTCATGTTCGTTTTGTTAGTTTGTTTAAGTGTTCTTCGTTTATTAAAAGAAGAATGTATTCCAATCACGCTGCGCCTTGGTCTCCTCGTTATGACGATCGTGACACCCCTGTTCACACGTACTGTATATATTACCATCAGTATTTATATATTCCTCCTACCAATCACTATTACCCCTGTTTACATGTAAACTCAGCAAAAAAAGAAACGTCCTCACTGTCAACTGTGTTTATTTTCAGCAAACTTAACATGTGTAAATATTTGTATGAACATAAGATTCAACAACTGAGAAATAAACTGAACAAGTTCCACAGACATGTGACTAAAATAAATTGTATAATGTGTCCCTGAACAAAGGGGGGGGGGGGTCAAAATCAAAAGTAACAGTCAGTATCTGGTGTAGCCACCAGCTGGATTAAGTACTGCAGTGCATCTCCTCCTCGTGCACTGCACCAGATTTGCCAGTTCTTGCTGTGAGATGTTACCCCACTCTTCCACCAAGGCACCTGCAAGTTCCAGGACATTTCTGGAGGGAATGGTCCTAGGCCTCACCCTCCGATCCAACAGGTCCCAGACGTGCTCAATGGGATTGAGATCCGGGCTCTTCGCTGGCCATGGCAGAACACTGACATTCCTGTCTTGCAGGAAATCACGCACAGAACGAGCAGTATGGCTGGTGGCATTGTCATGCTGGAGGGTCATGTCAGGATCTGCCTGCAGGAAGGGTACCACATGAGGGAGGAGGATGTCTTCTCTGTAACGCACAGCGTTGAGATTGCCTGCAATGACGACAAGCTCAGTCCAATCAGACCATGACGGACCCTCCACATCCAAATCGATCCCGCTCCAGAGTACAGGCCTCGGGTGTAATGCTCATTCCTTCGACAATAAACGCGAATCTGACCATCACCCCTGGTGAGACAAAACCGCGACTCGTCAGTGAAGAGCACTTTTTGCCAGTCCTGTCTGGTCCAGCGATGGTGGGTTTGTGCCCATAGGCGACATTGTTGCRGGTGATGTCTGATGAGGACCTGCCTTACAACAGGCCTACAAGCTCTCAGTCCAGCCTCTCTCAGTCTATTGCGGACAGTCTGAGCACTGATGGAGGGATTGTGCGTTCCTGGTGTAACTCGGGCAGTTGTTGTTGCCATTCTGTACCTGTCCCGCAGGTGTGAGGTTCGGATGTACCGATCCTGTGCAGGTGTTGTTACACTTGGTCTGCCACTGCGAGGATGGTCAGCTGTACGTCCTGTCTCCCTGTAGCGCAGTCTTAGGCTTCTCACAGTACGGACATTGCAATTTATTGCCCTGGCCACATCTGCAGTCCTCATGCCTCCTTGCAGCATGCCTAAGGCACGTTCACAGAGATGAGCAGGGACCCTGGGCATCTTTCTTTTGGTGTTTTCAGAGTCAGTAGAAAGGCCTCTTTAGTGTCCTAAATTTTAATAACTGTGACATTAATTGCCTACCGTCTATAAACTTWAAAAAAAATAATAATAATAATACAAACTGTGCAGAATATTTTTACATTAAACCTCTGGTATCCGTTGATTTTTTTCTATATTTTAGTAATTTACATTTACTATGCAGTACATGTACAGTAGCTAGCGGGTGAATAGTGTGAATGGCGTTTGCAAAGAAGTCTTCAAGGGAATCCACTTATACAAATGGAACTCCTGGTTCGAGGTGCATTGCTATTTTATTTGATTGAAATCTGGTGATGAAAAGGATTGTTTATTTTAATAAGTGATGTACTGTATTATTTAATTAAAATGATCACTAAGAGAGAACTACTACAGTAGGGTGAATAATATCATAGATGTATTTAAGGCTGCTTGTTTAATGTTGAAGGCAACATCCTACGACCTACCTTCTTCATAGTCTTACATTTTATTTAGGAAACAGAGATTACAGTAGTCTGAGTGCCAGTCTGTGATGTGCTTTCATGTCACCGCTTTGTCACTAATTGTCATGCCAAACAATTGGCTTGACAATAAGTAATGGATTTGGCAAGCGCACAAACAGATCTGGGACCAGGCTATAGAAGGAGACAACAGATCTGGGACCAGGCTATAGAAGGAGACAACAGATCTGGGCCCAGGGTATAGAAGGAGACAACCGATCTGGGACCAGGCTAGGAAACATAGACTACTGGGCATAACCTTGTAATTTTAGACATGATGACATATCTTGACTGTGCAGTACCTTGTGTAATTTTGCCCTCCAATGCGATTTCATGATCATAATAGTATTATAATTATTATTTTAAATTCCAAGTAAATACCTCTGTAATTCTGTAGAATTATGATGACACGTCACTGTATTAAAGCTGCAATAACTTTTTGGGTGACCTGACCCAATTCGCATAGAAATTGAGTTATAGATCTGTTATTCTCATTGAACGTAAGTCTACGAAGAGGTAGATATGTTCTATGTGTGCTATTTCTATGCTTTCAGTTCTTACATTTCGTTTTTGGTTTTTATACTTAAGGTTTTGTACACTAGCTTCCACCTGCTGAAAAGTACAACATTTTTGGTTGTTAAAAATATATTTTACAGCGGTTTAGATGGTACAATGATTCTCTACATTTTGAGTGCTTGTTTTGTCACATAAACGGAAATTAGAGTCCTGCATATTGCGCCTTTAAATGATATTATTGTGCTGCATTCACGTACTAGTCTGAACTAGGAAACTCGGAAATTTCCAATTAGCTAATTCATTGAACGCAGCGCTTGATTAACTACAACCAGTAGCAAGTCGGAAATTGTCGAGTTCCGACTAGCACATGAACGCAGCATTAGTATGTTGCGTTCACTTAACGTCACTTGAAATGTTCCAACCTGTCAATGTGATGCAATACAGCGTGTCTCTTTAAAAGCCGATTCCTTTGGCGCAGGTCTGTTCTGTCCTCTGGGACTACTAGTTGCTAGGCTAATTGTATTGTACTACAGTGCTAGTAGCCAGTTAGGGATGGCCTTGGAGGTTGAGTGTGTGGTGTGCACGACTACTCGAGATGAGGAGAGGCAGCGCAGAGTCACAGACGGAGCGAATGTTTTATTTATTCGAATTTCGACATTTGTAAGTAGCTTAACTCTACAATTGGACTCGGTGCAAATGCTGAAAATGTCTCGATGGTAACCAGTAGCTAGCTCACTGGAGGCAGGGAAAGAAAGCTCTCGGTGGTGCTCTGCTCATAGCTAAACGAATAATAAAGGACTTCGAAAGGAAATGGTCAAGATGGCAGCTGCATTCGGAATGTGAAGGTGCTAGTTTTACATTTTGATGTAACCCGCATATTGGAAATGGTAAAGAAACACGGGCAAACGGAACGCTGTTGATTGAGTAACGTTAGCTAACGTTATCTATTCATTGAGGACGCGCTACATGCCATTCCCAAGATAGGTGATGGAATTATATTGAATCCCTTAACGTATGTATTAACAAATGTGTATATTTTTTTTTTTACAAAGTACAAACAGACGCTGCAGTACTAGCTCAATGCACATAAAACAAGGGACTTTTAAGTCGCGCTATCAATTTTGCTGCGATCAGCAGAGAAGACAGTCGACTGGACGCACGTGGAGTTCTACCATCAGCTGAAGGTGTGGAATGTGGGTACTAGTTATTGTACTCATTGTTTTAATGAGTCTGGTAATGTCATGCTGATATTATGCATGATAACCAAACAAATAACATTTTATTATTGTAATGAAATTTTGTTAATCAGTGTATACCGAATACAAGCGACAAAACCAAGGAGAGGAATATGGCTGAAGTACCGCACAATGATATTGACATCGATCCAGACTTCGAGCCCAAGAAACGACCGAGGTCTTGTACCTGGCCTCTGCCTCGACCCGAGTCCAACACAGGGAAGCCCGAATCGAACGATGACATCATCCCGGAGGACGAGGAGGATTATGTCACAGCGCCCAGCATCTCTAGCTCCACTCCTGTCAATGGTGGCATAACTATACCTCAGAACACAAATAACTTATCTGAACACCAAAACATCCCCGCCACCACTAAGGAAGAAGTACTAACCCCAACTTCAAAAGACGAGGCCGGGTCTTCACAGACACATGATTTCACAGCTCTCAATGGCCTGGCCTCCCAATCTAGGAAGTCCTCAACTCGGAGGAATGCCTGGGGGAACTACTCCTATGCGGACCTCATCACCCAGGCCATAGAGAGCTCCCCGGACCAGAGGCTGACGTTAGCCCAGATCTATGATTGGATGGTGAGATCTGTCACTTACTTCAAGGACAAAGGGGATAGCAACAGCTCTGCAGGCTGGAAGGTAAGCAGTGGTAGTGGGCTGGCATCACTGATATGGGAACTATGCGTTCAAGTCAGAACACTAACAAAGCGCTGTGTGACCGAGCCCATGTGTTTTTAAGGTACTGAATTGATAAAGGTCTGAATTGATAAAGAAATGCATTGCTTTCACTTGAAGTAAATACACCTTTTAGGTACATAATGTACATATTGTAGTGGACAGGTGCGCGCACACACACGTTAAATACTTTATGTGAATCACATTACATCAAGAAGTATTCCAACATTTTAAAGTTGCATTCAAACAGACACTCAGACGCATTCAATCACATGCATACCAAGGACCACAGTATGGTACGCTGTTAGACCATGTCTCTCGGCGTGTATTAGATGAGATGGGGTTAGGCCCTAAATGGCATGAGGCGATAGTCTTCTTTTAATGATAACCAATTAAGATTGGACAGTGTATGGCTGCCTGATTTTAAGAACTGGGTGATCCCAGAATGTACCTGATCATGAAGCACTGCCCAGGGACTGCCCGGTCCCCTGCAGATATCACTGATGACTGTTGCCAGCAGCTCTCCTTTCACCCCATGACGCAGTGTTGTACTGTAATAGAAAGAGATGCACCAATTGTCATTCAGCCCTCTTGATGAAGACCATTCGGAGAAATTGAGGACAATCAGGTGTTGTCTCGCATTTAGGACCGAGCCATATACAGTGCATTCGGAAAGTATTCAGACCCTGTGACTTTTTCCATGTTTTGTGACGTTACAGCCTTATTCTAAGTAGAGATCGACCGATTAATCGTTATGGCTGATTTAATTAGGGCCGATTTCAAGTTTTCATAACAATCGGAAATCGGTATTTTTGGATACCGATTTGGCTTWTTTTTTTTTTTTTTTACATCTTTATTTAATCTTTATTTAACTAGGCAAGTCAGTTAAGAACACATTCTTATTTTCAATGACGGCCTAGGAACGGTGGGTAAAATGCTTCGTTCAGGGGCAGAACGACAGATTTTTACCTTGTCAGCTCAGGGGATTCAATCTTGCAACCTTACAGTTCACTAGTCCAATGCTCTAACCACCTGATTACATTGCACTCCACGAGGAGCCTGCCTGTTACGCGAATGCAGTAGAAGCCAAGGTAAGTTGCTAGCTAGCATTAACCTTATCTTATAAAAAACAATCAATCAATCATAATCACTAGTTAACTACACATGGTTGTTGATATTACTAGTTTATCTAGCGTGTCCTGCGTTGCATATAATCGGTGCGTATCGTTGCTTCAATGTGTACCTAACCATAAACATCAATGCCTTTCTTAAAATCAATACACAGAAGTATATATTTTTAAACCTGCATATTTAGCGAATAGAAATCCAGGTTAGCGCAATATTAACCAGGTGAAATTGTCACTTCTCTTGCGTTCATTGCACGCAGAGTCAGTGTATATGCAACAGTTTGGACCGCCTAATTTGCCAGAATTGTACGTAATTATGACATAACATTGAAGGTTGTGCAATGTAAACGGAATATTTAGACTTATGGATGCCACCCGTTAGATAAAATACGGAACGGTTCCGTATTTCACTGAAAGAATAAACGTCTTGTTGTCGAGATGATAGTTTCCGGATTTGACCATATTAATGACCTAAGGCTCGTATTTCTGTGTGTTATTAGGTTATAATTAAGTCTATGATTTGATAGAGCAGTCTGACTGAGCGGTGGTAGGCAGCAGCAGGCTCGTAAGCATTCATTCAAACAGCACTTTCCTGCGTTTTGACAGAAGCTCTTCGCTGTGCTTCAAGCCTATCAACTCCCGAGATTAGGCTGGTGTAACCGATGTGAAATGGCTAGCTAGTTAGCGGGGTGCGTGCTAATAGCGTTTCAAATGTCACTCGCTCTGAGACTTGAAGTTGTTGTTCCCCTTGCTCTGCATGGGTAATGCTGCTTTGAGGGTGGCTGTTGTCGACGTGTTCCTGGTTCGAGCCCAGGTAGGAGCGAGGAGAGGGGCGGAAGCTATACTGTTACACTGGCAATACCAAAGTGCCTATAAGAACATCCAATAGTCAAAGGTATATGAAATACAAATGGTATAGAGAGAAATAGTCCTATAATTTCTATAATAACTACAGCCTAAAACTTCTTACCTGGGAATATTGAAGACTCATGTTAAAAGGAACCACCAGCTTTCATATGTCCTGAGTAAGGAACTTAAACGTTAGCTTTCTTACATGGCATATATTGCACTTTCTTCAACACTTTGTTTTTGCATTATTTAAACCAAATTGAACATGTTTCATTATTTATTTGAGGCTAAATTGATTTTATTGATGTATCATATTAAGTTAAAATAAGTGTTCATTCAGTATTGTTGTAATTGTCATTATTACAAATACATTAAAAAAATTGGCCAATTAATCGGTATCGGCTTTTTTGGTCCTCCAATAATCGGTATCGGCGTTGAAAAAGCATAATCGGTCAATCTCTAATTCGAAAATGTGTTTAAAAAAAACATCCTCATCAATCTACACACACTACCCCATAATAACAAAGCAAAAACTGGTTTTTGGACATTTTTTTAAAATAGAAAATGTTTTTATTTTTATTTATTTCACCTTTTATTTAACCAGGTAGGCCAGTTGAGAACAAGTTCTCATTTACAACTGCGACCTGGACAAGATAAAGAAAAGTAGTGCGACACAAACAACACAGAGTTAGTTACACATGGGCTAAACAAACAATCAATAACACAATAGAAGAGTCTATATACAGTGTGTGCAAATTAAGTACGTTTAGGGAGGTAAGGCAATGAATAGGCCATAGTGGCAAAATAATTACAATTTAGCAATTAAACACTGGAGTGATAGATGTGCAAGTAGAGATACTGGGGTGCAAAGGCGCAAAAAAATAAATATGGGGATGAGGTAGTTGGGTGGGATATTTACAGATGGGCTGTAAAGTTGARGCTTAAAGTTAGAGGGAGATGTCTCCAACTTCAGTGATTTTTGCTATTCGTTCCAGTCATTGGCAGCAGAGAACTGGAAGGAAAGGTGGCCAAAGGAGGTGTTGGCTTTGGGGATGACCAGTGAAATATACCTGCTGGAGCGTGTGCTACGGGTGGGTGCTGCTATGGTGACCAGTGAGCTGAGAAGGTGGGGCTTTACCTTTGCCAGTGGGTTTGGCGACGAGTATGTAGTGAGGGCTAGCCAACGAGAGCACACAGGTCGCAGTGGTGGGTAGTATATGGGGCTTTTAAGCTCTGTCAGGTTTGATGGGGAGTGTCGATGCGCAGCTATTTTCAGGTCTCTCCAGAGATTTTTGACCGGGTACAAGTCCAGGCTCTGGCTGTGCCACTCAAGGACATCAAGACTTGCACAGAAGCCACTTCTGCCTTGTCTTGGCTGTGTGCTTAGGGTCGTTGTCCTGTTGGAAGGTGAACCTTCACCCCAGTCTGAGGTCCTGCGTGTTCCGGAGCAGGTTTTCATCAAGGATCTCTTCCCTCAAACCTGACTAGTCCCCCAGTCACTGCGACTGAAAAACATCCCCAGAGCACGATGCTGCTACAACCATGCTTCACTGAAGGGATGGTGCCAGGTTTCCTCCATACGTGACGCTTGGCATTCAGGCCAAAGAGTTTACAGTTGAAGTCGGTAGTTTACATGCACCTTAGCCAAATACATTTAAARTTAGTTTTTCACAATTCCTGACATTTAATTATAGTAAAAATTCCCTGCCTTAGGTCAGTTAGGATCACCACTTTATTTTAAGAATGTGAAATGTCAGAATAATAGTAAAGAGAATGATTTATTTCAGCTTTTATTTCTTTCATCACATTCCCAGTGGGTCAGAAGTTTACATACACTCAATTATATTTGGTAGCGTTGCTTTAAATTGTTTAACTTGGGTCAAACATTTCGGGTAGCCTTCCACAAGCTTCCCACAATAAGTTGGGTGAATTTTGGCCCATTCCTCCTGACAGAGCTGATGTAACTGAGTCGGTTTGTAGACCTCCTTGCTCGCACAGGCTTTTTCAGTTTCTGCCCACAATATTCTATGGGATTGAGGTCAGGGCTTTGTGAAGGCCACTCCAATAACTTGACTTTGTGGTCCTTAAGCCATTTTGCCACAACTTTGGAAGTATGCTTGGGGTCATTGTCCACTTGGAGACCCATTTGCGACCAAGCTTTAACTTCCTGACTGATGTCTTGAGATGTTGCTTCAATATATCCACATAATTTTCCTACCTCATGATGCCATCTATTTTGTGAAGTGCACCAGTCCCTCTGCAGCAAAGCACCTCCATGACATGATGCTGCCACCCCGTGCTTCACGGTTGGGATGGGTTTCTTCGGCTTGCAAGCCTTCCCTTTTTCCTCCAAACATAACGATGGTCATATTGGCCAAACAGTTCTATTTTTGTTTCATCAGACCAGAGGACATTTCTCCAAAAAGTACGATCTTTGTCCCATGTGCAGTTGTAACCGTAGTCTGGCTTTTTTATGGCGGTTTTGGAGCAGTGGCTTCTTTCTTGCTGAGGGTCTTTCAGGTTATGTCGATATAGGACTCGTTTTACTGTGGATATAGATACTTTTGTACCCGTTTCCTCCAGCATCTTCACAAGGTCCTTTGCTGTTCTGGGATTGATTTGCACTTTTCGCAACAAAGAACGTTTATCTCTTGGAGACAGAACGCGTCTCCTTCCTGAGAGGTATGACGGCTGCATGGTCCCATGTTTATACTTGCATACTATTGTTTGTACAGATGAACGTGGTACCTTCAGGCGTTTGGAAATTGCTCCCAAGGATGAACCAGACTTGTGGAGGTCTACAATTCTTTTTCTGAGGTCTTGGCTGATTTCTGATATCAAGCAAAGAGGCACTGAGTTTGAAGGTAGGCCTTGAAATACATCCAAAGGTACACCTCCAATTGACTCAAATTGTCAATTAGCCTATCAGAAGCTTCTATAGCCATGACATCATTTTCTGGAATTTTCCAACCTGTTTAAAGGCACAGTCAACGTAGTGTATGTAAACTTCTGACCCACTGGAATTGTGGTACAGTGAATTATAAGTGAAATAATCTGTCTGTAAACAATTGTTGGAAAAAATACTTGTCATGCACAAAGTAGATGTCCTAACCAACTTGCCAAAACTATAGTTTGTTAACAATACATTTGTGGAGTGGTTGAAACACTTAGTTTGGAGTCATTAATACTAGTTTATGTAAACTTCTGACTTCAACTATGTATCTTGGTTTCATCAGACCAGATAAAATAGTTTCTCATGGTCTGAGAGTTTTTAGGTGCCTTTTGACAAATGCCAAGCGGGCTGCAAGTGCTGCGGAGATTATTGTCCTTCTGGGAGGTTCTCCCATCTCCACAGAGGACCTCTGGAGCTCTGTCAGTGTGACCATCGGGTTCTTGGTCCCTGACCAAGGCCCTTCTCCCCCGATTGGCCGGGCAGCCAGTTCTAGGAACTGTCTTGATGGTTCCAAACTTCCATTTAAGAATGATTGAGGCCACTGTTCTTGGAACTTCAATGCTGCTGAATTGTTTTGATTCCCTTCCCCAGATCTTTGCCTCGACACAATCCTCTCTCGGAGCTCTATGGACAATTCCTTTTCCTTGGCTTGGTTTTTGCTCTGACATGCACTGTCAACTGTGGGACCTTTATATAGACAGGTGTGTGCCTTTCCAAATCATGTCCAATCAATTGAATGTACCACAGGTGGACTCCAAGTTGTAGAAACTTCTCAAGGATGATCAATGGAAACAGGATGCACCTGAGCTCAATTTCGAGTCTCATAGCAAAAGGTCTGAATTCTAATGTAAATAAGGTATTTCTTTTTTCTTAATACATTTGTAAAAATGTTTAAACCTGTTTTCGCTTTGTCATTATGAGGTATTGTGTGTAGATTGAGAAATATTTTATTTAATCAGTTTTAGATTAAGGCTGTAATAAAATGTGGAAAATATCAAGGGTTCTGAATACTTTACATTATTGCTCTGGTTTGGTTGAGTTGGGCTATAGGTTAATTGTTCAATTTTACTTAATTTTAGATCCAGGCTAGGCTGCTAGGATTCTAGAGTTCCTCTGACTGACAAAGTTGTATCAGGGGTCATTACCTCAGCCACAAATTCATAAACCCTGCCTATCGCTTAGATTTTTAACCTTAACCCGAACCACACTGCTAAACTTATGTCTAACCCTAGCTCTTAAACTCTAGGCGGCATTCTGCCTTCTCCTAACATTTTTCAGCCTTTAGCTTCGCCCACGACTGGCTCGTGAACTACAATCCCGACGCTGTGTGTTGAACGATTAGAAACGTCGATAATCATGGCTTTTGAAACATATGGCCACTGTCTTTCATCACTGTTTTCAATCCTTCAAATAAAACCGATACACTTACTGTAGCAGTTTTGCACAGATCCATACAGCTATGTGGGTGACTTCCCGAGTTAAGTTTAACCTACTCTGAACACCTGTGTGTAATTAGCACAGGTGGTCACCTGATGTCTTCTGTCTGTTTTCTGTAACATGGAGATTTGGCCGTGTGGGAACGCTAACCCTATAAGGGTGTTAAACAATAATTGTTTTCAGATAATTTTTACAATCTAGCCGTTGTGGCTGTCGTAACTAGTAGAAACCTGAGACTAAGGGTATTTGCATGCAGTAGAGCAGCGTTGAGCGAGCGAGAGGAAGAAAGAGGGGGAAAAAATACAACTGTCCTTGGGACCCGAAGGGGTACACGTTTTGTTTTGGCCGTAGTACTACACGGTTGGTTTTTGGCCGTAGTACTACACGGCTGGTTTGGTTTTTGGCCGTAGTACTACACGGCTGGTTTTGTTTTTGGCCGTAGTACTACACGGCTGGTTTTGTTTTGGCCGTAGTACTACACGGCTGGTTTTGTTTTTGGCCGTAGTACTACACGGAAAAACAAAACAGCCGTGTAGTACTACGGCCAAAACAAACCAGCCGTGTAGTACTACGGCCAAAAAACAAAACCAGCCGTGTTAGTACTACGGCCAAAAACAAAACCAGCCGTTGATACTACGGCCAAAAACAAAACCAGCCGTGTAGTACTACGGCCAAAAACAAAACCAGCCGTGTAGTACTACGGCCAAAAACCAACCGTGTAATACTACGGCCAAAACAAAACCAGCCGTGTAGTACTACGGCCAAAACAAAACCAGCCGTGTAGTACTACGGCCAAAACCAAACCAGCCGTGTAGTACTACGGCCAAAAACAAACCAGCCGTGTAGTACTACGGCCAAAAAACCAAAACCAGCCGTGTAGTACTACGGCCAAAAACAAAACAGCCGTGTAGTACTACGGCCAAAAACCAAACCAGCCGTGTAGTACTGGCCAAAAACCAAAACCAGCCGTGTAGTACTACGGCCAAAAACAAAACCAGCGTGTAGTACTACGGCCAAAAACAAAACCAGCCGTGTAGTACTACGGCCAAAAACAAAACCAGCCGTGTAGTACTACGGCCAAAAAACCAAACCAGCCGTGTAGTACTACGGCCAAAAACAAAACCAGCCGTGTAGTACTACGGCCAAAAAACAAACCAGCCGTGTAGTACTACGGCCAAAACAAAACCGCGTTGTAGTACTACGGCCAAAAACAAAACCAGCCGTGTAGTACTACGGCCAAACCAACCGTGTAGTACTACGGCCAAAACCAACCGTGTAGTACTACGGCCAAAACAAAACCAGCCGTGTAGTACTACGGCCAAAACAAAACCAGCCGTGTAGTACTACGGCCAAAAACCAAACCAGCCGTGTAGTACTACGGCCAAAAACCAAAACCAGCCGTGTAGTATACGGCCAAAAACAAAACCAGCCGTGTAGTACTACGGCCAAAAAACAAACCAGCCGTGTAGTACTACGGCCAAAAACAAAACCAGCCGTGTAGTACTACGGCCAAAACAAAACCAGCCGTGTGACTACGGCCAAAACAAAAGCCGTGTGTACACGGCAAAACAAACCAGCCGTGTAGTACTACGCGCCAAAAACCAAAACCAGCCGTGTAGTACTACGGCCAAAAACCAAAACCAGCCGTGTAGTACTACGGCCAAAACCAAAACAGCCGTGTAGTACTACGGCCAAAACCAAAACCAGCCGTTGTAGTACTACGGCCAAAAACCAAAACCAGCCGTGTAGTACTACGGCCAAAAACCAAACCAGCCGTGTAGTACTACGGCCAAAAAAAAAACCAGCGTGTAGTACTACGGCCAAAAACCAACCGTGTAGTACTACGGCCAAAACAAAAACCAGCCGTGTGTATACTACGGCCAAACAAAACCAGCGTGTAGTACTACGGCCAAAACAAAACCAGCCGTGTAGTACTACGGCCAAAAACAAAACCAGCCGTGTAGTACTACGGCCAAAAACAAACCAGCCGTGTAGTACTACGGCCAAAAACCAAAACCAGCCGTGTTAGTACTACGGCCAAAACCAAAACCAGCCGTGTAGTATACGGCAAAAACAAAACCAGCCGTGTAGTACTACGGCCAAAAAACCAAAACCAGCCGTGTAGTATACGGCCAAAAACCAAAACCAGCCGTGTAGTACTACGGCCAAAACCAAAACCAGCCGTGTAGTACTAACGGCAAAAACCAAAACCAGCCGTGTAGTACTACGGCCAAAAACCAAACCAGCCGTGTAGTACTACGGCCAAAAAACAAACCAGCCGTGTAGTACTACGGCCAAAACCAAAACCAGCCGTGTAGTACTACGGCCAAAAACCAAACCAGCCGTGTAACTACGGCAAAACAAAACCAGCCGTGTAGTACTACGGCCAAAAACCAAAACCAGCCGTGTAGTACTACGGCCAAAAACCAAAACCAGCCGTGTAGTACTACGGCCAAAAACCAAAACCAGCCGTGTAGTACTACGGCCAAAATAAACCAAAAACCAGCCGTGTAGTACTACGCCAAAACCAAACCAGCCGTGTAGTACTACGGCCAAAAACCAAAAAACAGCCGTGTAGTTACTACGGCCAAAAAACAAAACCAGCCGTGTAGTACTACGGCCAAAACCAAAACAGCTGTGTAGTACTACGGCCAAAAAACAAAACCAGCCGTGTAGTACTACGGCCAAAAACCAACCAGCCGAA
>NC_036843.1:27174917-27219984 GCF_002910315.2 Salvelinus sp. IW2-2015 | reverse complement strand
TGGCTTGGTTTTTGCTCTGACATGCACTGTCAACTGTGGGACCTTTATATAGACAGGTGTGTGCCTTTCCAAATCATGTCCAATCAATTGAATGTACCACAGGTGGACTCCAAGTTGTAGAAACTTCTCAAGGATGATCAATGGAAACAGGATGCACCTGAGCTCAATTTCGAGTCTCATAGCAAAAGGTCTGAATTCTAATGTAAATAAGGTATTTCTTTTTTCTTAATACATTTGTAAAAATGTTTAAACCTGTTTTCGCTTTGTCATTATGAGGTATTGTGTGTAGATTGAGAAATATTTTATTTAATCAGTTTTAGATTAAGGCTGTAATAAAATGTGGAAAATATCAAGGGTTCTGAATACTTTACATTATTGCTCTGGTTTGGTTGAGTTGGGCTATAGGTTAATTGTTCAATTTTACTTAATTTTAGATCCAGGCTAGGCTGCTAGGATTCTAGAGTTCCTCTGACTGACAAAGTTGTATCAGGGGTCATTACCTCAGCCACAAATTCATAAACCCTGCCTATCGCTTAGATTTTTAACCTTAACCCGAACCACACTGCTAAACTTATGTCTAACCCTAGCTCTTAAACTCTAGGCGGCATTCTGCCTTCTCCTAACATTTTTCAGCCTTTAGCTTCGCCCACGACTGGCTCGTGAACTACAATCCCGACGCTGTGTGTTGAACGATTAGAAACGTCGATAATCATGGCTTTTGAAACATATGGCCACTGTCTTTCATCACTGTTTTCAATCCTTCAAATAAAACCGATACACTTACTGTAGCAGTTTTGCACAGATCCATACAGCTATGTGGGTGACTTCCCGAGTTAAGTTTAACCTACTCTGAACACCTGTGTGTAATTAGCACAGGTGGTCACCTGATGTCTTCTGTCTGTTTTCTGTAACATGGAGATTTGGCCGTGTGGGAACGCTAACCCTATAAGGGTGTTAAACAATAATTGTTTTCAGATAATTTTTACAATCTAGCCGTTGTGGCTGTCGTAACTAGTAGAAACCTGAGACTAAGGGTATTTGCATGCAGTAGAGCAGCGTTGAGCGAGCGAGAGGAAGAAAGAGGGGGAAAAAATACAACTGTCCTTGGGACCCGAAGGGGTACACGTTTTGTTTTGGCCGTAGTACTACACGGTTGGTTTTTGGCCGTAGTACTACACGGCTGGTTTGGTTTTTGGCCGTAGTACTACACGGCTGGTTTTGTTTTTGGCCGTAGTACTACACGGCTGGTTTTGGTTTTTGGCCGTAGTACTACACGGTTGTAGTAGTCCTCAGCAGCCTAATCATACCTGGGAAGGGAGTGCTTTCACTTTTATTTGTCCACAGTGGAGGTACTTCGTCATCTGCCAATTCCCATTTTATCAGTAATGTTTTTTTCAGGCTTCTCTTATTGTGCCCCCACTAACCCTTGGCCATATTCATTAGTGCACACCGTAGCAAAATGTTTTGCAATGTCCAATAAATGTTTTTTTGTTTTTTTTAAGAGTTCAGGTAGTACGTCTCTGTTTTGGCCCGTTTGCTTCCGCTTGGTTCGAAGTGAATACACCCCAGGCCTCTCCTAGTGCCCTTATACCCTGGTGGTTAAACGTGGTCTAGTCTGTTGGTCTGCAAGGCTCTCTGCTCTCTCTCGTCTCCTGCCTCTGTTTCATTCCAGGGATTAGTTTGGCCTGGAAAACCAATCCATCCGTCATGGAATCAAGTCTAATGAAAGCTTCAGCTTTGCTGGATTGAAATGGGGGGGAAGAGGTCCTGGAAATAGAAATAACCTAGGTTTGTAATCCGTTACAACTGTTGGAGAAAAACCTCTATTCCGCATCCATCTAAATCAAATTTTATTGGTCACATACACATGTTTAGCAGATGTTATTGCTGGTGTAGCGAAACGCTTGTTTTCCAAAAGACCATGGAAAGGAATAATGATCATAGTAATAACATAGGGCTGGGTCATATATCAAACTCATTAGATTCATTCGTATTTTAAAAATTATTTGTGTTTTTTTATCAGCGTTTGTCTGCTGGTTCGTTCATGTTGTCTTTTTGGTCTCATCTATTTAACTCCTGTGCTATGTGCACCTTCCCATTTACACTAGAGATCTGGATATAATGAGGAGATGCTCATGTCTCCGTCCTAACAATAGGAGTTGTGCTGAAGGCAGGTGACAAGTTTAGGTCCAAAATAAGCCCATAGAAACACATTGGGCTTATTTTGGCAAGAGTGAAACCTCTCGCTTCACCTCTTCCTGTTTACACACACCAATCCTCTCCCCCTGCCACACACTACAACAAAGATGATGAGAGATCACTTCTTCCTCTGACAAGCGGTTTGAACCCGCCATTTGAGACTTGGTCTGACCAAATCGGTCATTTGGACTTAAWCACATGAAGACATGATTTGACTGTAATAGAAAAGATGACCTTTTAATGACAACCTTATGTCTCAAATGACATGCGGAGGAGACACTACTCAAATAGGAGTATCTGTAACGGATGTGAAATGGCTAGCTAGTTAGCGGGTACGCGCTACTAGCATTTCAATCAGTTACGTCACTTGCTCTGAGACTTAAGTAGGGTTTCCCCTTGCTCTGCAAGGGCCGCGGCTTTTGTGGAGCGATGGGTAACGACGCTTCGTGGGTGTCAGTTGTTGATGTGTGCAGAGGGTCCCTGGTTCGCGCCCGTGTCGGGGCGAGGGGACGGTTTAAAGTTATACTGTTACATTGATGCTGTTGACCCGGATCACTGGTTGCTGCGGAAAAGGAGGAGGATGAAAGGGGGGTGAGTGTAACGGATGTGAAATGGCTAGCTAGTTAGCGGTGGTCCGCGCTCTAGTAGCGTTTCAATCAGTTACGTCACTTGCTCTGAGACTTAAGTAGGGTTTCCCCTTGCTCTGCAAGGGCCGCGGCTTTTGTGGAGCGATGGGTAACGACGCTTCGTGGGCGACTGTTGTTGATGTGTGCAGAAGGTCCCTGGTTCGCGCCCGTGTCGGGGCGAGGGGACGGTCTAAAGTTATACTGTTACATATCTATGAACCTTTATTCATTCTAGAAAATGTTTGCTCAGTGTGTCGTGTTTATTGCGGTACCACATACCACTAACAGCATTTTAGCCAAAGACTGTTATACTAGCAGTCTAGTCTGTGCAATAAGCATAAACACAATTTATATAAGGAATTGGCAACTCGTTCTCAATCTGAGAAATAAGGTAGGCCAATTGAGTTCAACATCTGAACAAGGTGGACAGGTTAGCATGCATGCTGTTCGGCATGCTGTTCAATAAGTTGAGACGTACAGAAGGGTGTGTTCATAGCATCTACGTTAAAATCCACAAGCTTCACAACATCTGTCTGAAGGTCCCCCYGTACCGTTTGGTTAATGGAAGTATACAGTGCATTTGGAAAGTATTCAGACCCCTTGACCTTTTCCACATTTTGTCACGTTACAGCCTTATTCAAAAATGTATTAAATAGTTTTTTCCCCTCATCAATCTACACACAATACCCCATAATGACAAATGTATTTGTTTTTTTATATACATTTGCAAAAATATCACATTTACACAAGTATTCAGACCCTTCCCTCAATTAAACCCCATTCCTAAAGAGGTTTTCAAAGACCTGTTTCAGAATCATGGCATCTGGGAAGTTTTCCCATTCTTCTCTGTAGTTCCCCTCAAGTTCTCTCAGGATGGGGAGCATCACTGCACAGCTATTTTCAGGTCTCTCCAGAGATGTTCGATCGGGTTCAAGTCCGGGCTCTGGCTGGACCACTCCAAGGACATTCAGAGACTTGTCCCGAAGCCACTCCTGCGTTGTCTTGGCTGTGTGCTTAGGGTTGTTGTCCTGTTGGAAGGTGAACCTTCGCCCCAGTCTGAGGTCCTGAGCGCCCCGGAGCAGGTTTTCATCAAGGATCTCTCTACTTTGCTCCGTTTATTTTTCCCTCGATCCTGGCTGGTCTCCCTGCCGCTGAAAGACTTCCCCACAGCATGATGCTGCCACCATGCTTCACCATAGGGATGGTATTGGCTAGGTGCTAAGTGCTGCCTGGTTTTCTCCAGACGTGACGAATGGCATTCAGGCCAAAGTGTTCAATCTTGGTTTCATCAGACCAGAGAATCTTGTTTCTCATGGTCTGAGAGTCTTTAGGTGCCTTTTGGCAAACTTCAAGGGGGCTGTCATGTGGCTTCCGTCTGGCCACTACTGTAAAGGCCTGATTGGTGGAGTGCTGCAGAGATGGTTGGCCTTCTGGAAGGTTCTCCCATCTCCACAAAGGAACTCTGGAGCTCTGTCAGTGACCATCAGGTTCTTGGGCACCTCCCTGACCAAGGCCCTTCTCCCCCAATTGTTCAGTTTGGCTGGGCGGCCAGCTCTAGGAAGAGTCTTGGTGGTTACAAACTTCTTCATTTAAGACTGTCAACTGTGGGACCTTATATAGATAGACAAGTGTGTGTGCCTTTCCAAATCATGTCCAATCAATTGAATTTACCACAGGTGGACTCAAATCGCGTTGTAGGAACATCTCAAGGATGATCAATGGAAACAGGATGCATCTGAGCTCAATTTCAAAATTCATAGCAAAGGGTCTGAATACTTATGTAAATAAGGTATTTCTGTTTTTTTTTTTTATACATTTGCAAAGAAAAATTACCTATTCACTTTGTTATTATGGGGTATTGTGTTTGAGGGGGGAAAAAATATAATCCATTAGAATAAGGCTGTAACATAACAATGTTGAGAGAGTGAAGGGAGATGAATACTTTCCAAATGCCCTGTATGTGGAGACTTAGTGACAAATAAGGGGTGAAATACATGTAAAAATACATGTACATCTTATCTCTGATATACAGTAGTTAATCCAGCTCCCACTGTGATAACGCTGTTTTGTCATACACCAGTTCTTGTATTCAACCTTGAATGMAATTTTTATTTAACCTTGCAGTCAACCCAACTTGTTCAACACGTAACTAACCTTATTTTTAGAGTATTGATTCTATGCATTATGTGAGGCTGCTAGATGGATCACCAACCCTGTTGCTGTAGCTATTGTAGGGATGTGACGGTTCTGGAGGTTTGGGTAACAATTCATTGTCTTGCAATTGACCGTAATCAGTTTGGTTGAAAGATGTTGAGCTTGTAATCCATCATGGTGCGTCTTTGACAACGAGCTATGACATCCTTAATTAATACAACACGTTTTTGGTGAAACCCACGTCTCAAAAACAAATGGTTGTGACCACTTAACTTTTGGAAACTAAGATTTTTACCCCCGACTGTGCCGCTCTACTGTGCTCGTCCAGAAATGAACAACTTTACCCTCCATGTAGCAAGTAAAAACTGCTATTAGGTTAACTGTCTACTTAAGACAGTTATGCATTTTATTTTTGTTCACGTTATTGTCTATAATTGTTGTTTACTTACACAATAATACAATAATTGTGCCAGCCATAGCTAATGCTCTGATGCAGTGTTATGGGCCTACCTACTACGATTAGCTTTAAATCAATGGGAGGCTTGCCATTGGCAGTTGTGCTCCATACCTCCTTTTTTTCATTGGCTGGTGGCCTGAGCACAATCAACCAGCTGACTGGAAACTGTTGGTCAGCAGTGAGAGATAGCAGGAGAGCCTGAGAGAAGTGGGGGGGTAGAGTGTGACCGATATGGAGGAAGAGCGAGAAATGGAGGGTTTGTGTGTGAGGGAGAGGCTCTCTGTTCACAAGGCTTTGCTTAAAGGCTGCTACCGGCTGCTGCTGTGCACTGACGGGGTGGGGGAAGGGAGCACTAACTACACTGGGTGCTTTTGGCACAGTCTTTCTACAGGAAGCACGTACAGTATAGAGATCACATCTAAAACGTGATATCTTTTCACTCTGCAATTCCATCAGAGAATCCATAGAATCTTGCTTAGTTGACTTGATTTAGATTTTCCACAACTGGAAGAGTTGTTTGCCATGTGTTTAATGTCACATCAGTGACGAAAGATTACAAGGTATTCAGTTCACAGGCCTCGTGGTAGTGTTGCACACATCCATCCCCATGTCAGATATCTGTTTTTAGATGTGGCCARGCTGGCCAGCCAGCTAGCCTACTGGTGTGACCGGTCTGAGGAGAAAGCCAACATGTGTACCCCTGTTTCTTTCTCCACACAGAAGAGCACTTGGGAGAGAAATCTGAAGTCTGCACGCTGCACAACCCTTTTTGAGGAGGTTTTCATTTAAATGGGCTGGGACTTGTCGCTGCCTGAGGGTTGTGGAAAATGTTATTCCTACTCTTCCGTAGCGGGCTTGAGTTCAACTACATAGCTTGGCAATAAAGGCATTCATTTAACTGAATAGTCAACGTGAAGTTCCAAGATCTTGGAAAAGCCTAGAATGTGGGAACGGAAACGGGCTTAGGCTTTTGACTGTCTCGGCCACAAATAATTAACTTTCTTTTGACGTCAGTCCCAGCTGAGCTAAAAAAAACAACCCCTAGAGGCTTTGTATTCTTTTTTTTAAAGGCATCACAACAATCAAATGTTTATATGCTATGACTTGGCCTACAAGGAAAAGTTCTGGATTGGGCTACATGGGTTCTCAAGAATGAGACTTTGTAGTTTGATTGTTACATCATTTGTATAATCCAAAGAATACATTTGGATCTTAATGAGGTAGGTTTGTTACCCTGATCCGCTAACCTTAGTCATGACCACCTTGCCAGGCTAGTCCATAACAAAAAGACAGGCTGGTCATTAAGAGTGAAGGAGAAGAGAAGCGTGTTTCACTCCTTACTGACTGGGCGATGAAAAGGTTCACGGGTTGGTTTAACCCTGTAATTAATTGGCTTGGAGTAAGAGAGGGCTGAGGGCTTTGCTAAAAGTTTGATTTCACAAGACCAACCCATTGACCCAAAGTAAAATATAGACCGGCTTAGGTCAGGCCCAATGACACACAGTACATCGTGGACAGACTTGGTCAGTCATATCTCTCACATCACAGAACTTCCCAGCTTTGTAGACTATTGTGTGATTCTAGTGGAATGCTTATTGCTATTATGCAAAAAATAAAACCTAAAACCATATGGGACATATCTAATTTGTATACCACCAATCAAGCTGTRAGCTGACGCTAGCCTAAATGGTAGAAAGACTAGAACCACTCCCATCCATACATCTCATTAGCCCAGCCCTCTGAGCCCTGGTGCTGCAGTGCCAGAGATGACTTACTGCGCTGGTTCCTCTGCTCTACGGCAGCACTCTGTTAGTGTAGCCTGAATACAGACTTTCATTTAAACGCTACATGGTTGAGAATATCTCCAGGGAAAACTGTTAGACCTTTCACAGAAAATAGGTCACAGCTGCAGTGGAATACTGTATGTCCCAGAAGAAGACAAACACATTGTATAACTAACTGCAGTGTAATAACAGTGTATATTAGTGTTTCCTCTTATAGAGCTTTTCTGCTTAGTGCCTAGTTTATGTATAATTGAGTACAGAGGTTGTGGAAAATATAAGTCTCCATAGGAATAACAACTTTTTGGAGCAAAGTTACCGCCAAGAATCTCGAACATCAAAGACAATTCACAAATTTGCATCAGCAATTAAATCAATACTGCTAAATCCACGTGTATTGGGCTCACTCCATTAAAAAAATGATCACGTTATAGTGTTGCTCTTAAACCTGTGTAGTAACACTAATTACACAACTGAAGTGACCTAATTCTAACCAACCCTCTCCTCTGTCTCCAGAACTCCATCCGACACAACCTCTCTCTCCACAGTCGTTTCATGCGGGTGCATAATGAAGGAACGGGGAAGAGTTCCTGGTGGATGGTCAACCCAGAGGTTGGGAAAAGTGGCAAAGCTCCACGACGACGGGCCGTATCCATGGACAACAGCAACAAGCTGATCAAAGGTGCTCGAGGCCGCGCCGCAAAGAAAGCATCTCTAGGCCTACAGACCTTCCAAGATGGCAGCGCCGAGAGTTTATCTTTGTCCTGTAGCCTGTCCAAGTGGACAGGAAGTCCCACGTCTCGCAGCAGTGACGAACTGGACACCTGGACAGACTTCAGGTCACGTACCAACTCCAACGCCAGCACGGTCAGTGGCCGCCTCTCCCCTATCCTGGCCAACCCGGAACTGGACGAGGCTCTGGATGACGACTCCATCGTGCCCCTCTACTCCAGTCCCAGCAGATTGTCCCCCTCCACCGCCACCCTCGGTCTGGGCGACATGGCCCTTACTAAGAACCTCAACGACGGGCTCCCTGACCACCTGATGGGCGACTTGCTTGACAACGTCAGCCTGGCGGCGTCCCAGCAGCCCCAGGGGCAGGAAGTGGAGAGCAGGACCAATCAGACGGGGGGCTCAGTGTTTACCTACACGTGTCCAGGAAGCGGCAGTAGTCTGGTCGTCCCGTCCTCCGGCAGCTTCGGCCCTCCCGGCACCATCTTCCTGCTRAGCCCCCCACCCTCCTCAGTGGCCTCCCTACGTCAGTCCCCCATGCAGACTATCCAGGAGAACCACCAAGCTTCCTTCTCCTGCCTGTCCTCTCGTTTCAACCACCACCACACCCTGCAACACCTAATGAACCTGGAGACTCATGGCAGCCATGTCAGCGACGTCATGCTCACACACTCTGACCCGATGATGTCACAAGCCAGCGCCTCTGTCACTTTGTCCCAGAATTCCCAGCGGAATGCTATGCTTCTCCGCAAGGACCCTATGTCATCATCAATCCGGGACTTTGCTGCAGGTCCGAATTCAAAGACTTCCTCAGTGCCCGGTTGGTGGGCTCAGGCTGGCTTGTCAACACCTGACAATGAAGTCTTGTGCGCAAGCAATGAATTGGCCCAGCAGGCCAACCAGCTTCTCCAGCACCTTCCATTTCCCAGTAGAAATTATTGTATGCAGCTTGGTGGCTCAGGTACCAACAGCAGATCTGGAAGCCTTTTGCAGTTGAATGCTCAGGACCACTTCCCAATACCTGCAGACCTTGATCTGGAGGTGTTCAACAGCAGCCTGGACTGTGACATCATACGTAATGAGCTGATGGACGCTGACTGCCTTGGCTTATGCTTTGACCACTCTACCCTCCGCTCTAGTACTCAGACCACTAATAACTTAAGTACAGCAGGGGGATTCTCCAGCTCCAAACAAACCTCTTCTTCCCCAAGCTGGGTTCCAAGCTAGCTGAGGTACTGTACTACCCGGTGCCCGGTCTCAGAACAGTGTCAGGGTTGGGGACAGTTTGAATTTCAGTTAAGTTAATTCAATGGAATTTCAGTGTACTTGCTGAATTGACATGGAATTGAACCCAACCTTGATCAGTATAGAGAGTGATCATTGCAGGTGAGCTTTCATAACTCATGCATATTGTGCAACTTGATTGTATAGCAGGGCTAAGTGTCAAGTATTCAATGATTTTCTTTTTATTATCAGGCATTACATATTTAGAACTGCAAGTGTCTGGAAGACAAGATAGAGATGAGCTTCTTGTACCCTAAACCATGTTCCAAAAACAAGGAGGCTTGAGTCTGATTTCAGGGCAGGTATTCACAAACCATCTGCCAGTAGAAGGGATGATCTAGGACCAGGTCCTCACTCTTATTCATAATGATCCGAAAGGCAAAAACGGATCTTAGATTAGCACTCGTACGCTGAGGTGCTGTGTGAATACAGGCCCTGGACTGTAGAGCTGTGTCTAGTCTGTTGGGACAGTGACAATTTTTTTTTTTTTAACCTTTTTAACACCAGTGTTATCAGTGGGATTTTAGATGTAAATGTGAAATAGACACTGCTTTTAAGTCTCAGGGATTTTTCCTTATGTGGTGGATTGTAAACACTGATATATAAAATTAAACRTTTTTTTTTTTACCCTGCTTCCCATGTCATATTTCTTAACCATACATATGAACCAACACAATATTTTTACCAAACCATTTGTCAGTACAGTGGTTGACTGCCTGTTTACATCTAACAAGCTCCAGCAAATGTGACCTTTTTGTTGTAGATACTTGATTCAGCTTTTACTGGTATGTTCTCAGCCGAAAAGAGGACAAAAMAAACAATTGTTTTTGAAAAGCCTTGCATCAGTGCACAATTCCATGCACCTATATAATAAAACATATGGTTTTTATATGTGTAACATCAAGTCCAAGGTAATCCACATTGTGTTAATTGTACTGTATGAAACTTGTGTTTTAATTTTCTTCAGTGATTTTAGTATTCAGTACTCCTGTGATAAACCCTGATAAGGATGACAAGTCTCTGCTTGTGAAGGGGGGACCTGATCCTAGATCAGCACTCCAAACCTGACACTTTATGAATGCGGGGCCCCGATGTTGGATGGTTGTTATTCCTTAAATAAAGTGTAATTACAGCTCACAAAAATCATATTTTTTGAACATTTACATTGAATAAGCTATTACTCACGCTAAATATTGACATATAGGCTAGGCCTAAAGTATGATTATGGAAAATAACATTCCATGTAGAATCAGAAGCAACAAACTCTCAATGTTCTGAATTATTGCCCCAAAAATATGAAGTCAATATTTTGAGTTGATTTCCCACATGGAGTAGGACTACGTGAAGAGACGTTAACTAACTTCATAGCAACACCAAAGGAGGTCTTGGTAATTAATTTTGATGGATTTAAACTCCTAATAACATATTTAGAATACAGTAATTGGATTGGTTTTGGGATGTTTTTATGCTGAAACAAGTTGTTTGTATCATCATTAAAGGAACAATCTGCAGTTGCTATGTCTGTTTTTAGACTTTCAAATGAATGATGCATACCCATTGATTCTTGAAGAATGTAACATAGATGCCTCGTGCTTACCTCAACTGTCGTAACCTATTAAACCCAAAATGTAAACAAACACTATATAGCCTCAACATGGTTAAAACTATTATTGTSATATCATGGAGGTTCGGTCCTTGTATCCATGAGTTTGAAAGCGCTTACATTTCTCCAGCCCCATCCCTCAGCAGTTTACCAAATCAGCGGCGGGGGTGTCCGCTTTGTTATTGTTCAAACTGCAGATTGCGCCTTTAAAGTAATTAACAGTATTACTTCACGTACTGTGGATCAACACCCACTGCCTACCTATGTTTGTATTTACCTCACTGGTCCTCCATGAATTGCTTCTACATCTGCATTGCTTGCTGTTTGTGTTGTGACATCTGCTGATGTAAAAATAGCTTTATAAATACATTTGATTGATTAATCACAACCATATTTGATTTCAGTTGGCTTTTCCTCATGTATTTTTCCACTTTGCATTATGTTATGTATGTCTGAGAAATGGTGCATGTAAATAAAAGCTTTATGAAGCACTATAATTGTCTTGAAAATTGATGTTATTCTTCTATTGTATTGAATATCAATCTCAATGTGTATTTAAAAATGTTTACTCTGAAGGGCTCTGTTCTGAGACAAAGGGAAGTCTTTCACAAGAACGTCCTGCTATAGGAAATGGTTGCTAGGGAGACCTGCCGCCATAAAATGGGGGGTTGCAACCAGATTCTGTTAAAAACAGAGCATTTCTATAGTTCTGTCTTGTGATAGGAATAGAATGGTGTGTGGAGACAAACTTGATTCATAAATTCAACAACAAACCATATTGAATTATTGTTAATCATCTATCCACAGTCAATGATTCATGGTGCGGTTCAGTCCAGGCGATCACACAGCCTTCTCCTCTCCTTGTGACAAAGGAATTAGAACAATCCCTTGTCCTTGTGCACTTATTGGTGGAAGTGCACCTTGTGACCATTTCTTATTGGATGTGCCCATCCTTTGTTGGAGCCAATCAGTTTCCCTGTATCCAAGAGAAGTGAGCATGTTGAGCTATTTCAATCCAGCTAGGGTAGTTGATAATATAATAATTCAATATTTGAAAGGTACGGTAGGGTAAATATCTACAGGGAAGAGATCAAGGTGCACCTGATTTATCGAAATCACTGATAATGGTTTTGGATTTGTACGGCGGAAGTTTATACTTGTAATATAATTTTTTAAAGATAAGATCTGCTAAATACACTGAGTATATAAAACATTAGGAACACTGCTCTTTCCATAACCTACTGACCAGGTGAATCCAGGTGACAGCTATGATTGCCTTGAGACAATTGAGACATGGATTGTGCATGTGTGCCATTCAGAGGGTGAATGGGCAAGACAAAACATTTAAGTGCCTTTGAACGGGGTATGGTAGTAGGTGCCGGGTGCACCGGTTTGTGTCAAGAACTTCAACGCTGCTGGGTTTTTCACACTCAACAGTTTCCTGTGTGTATCAAGAATGGTCCACCACCCAAAGGACGTCCAGCCAACTTGACACAACTGTGGGAGGCATTGGAGTCAACATTGGCCAGCATCCCTGTGGAATGCTTTTGACACCTTGTGGAGTCTATGTCCCTGACGTATTGAGGCTGTTCTGAGGGCAAAAGAGGAAGGGGGTGTTCCTGATGTTTTGTACACTCAGTGTATATTATCAATTACAATATTTTACAAGAGCATAGTGCATTTATCTCCCTTGAAGTAAGTTATTCAAAGATAATGAAGTGTAGTCACCAGTGAAAGAACATACAAATATTACCACWAATTTATTGGGGGGGGGGGGGTTATAGTGTTATTGGAGTTCTAGTGCTCTCTAGAGGTCAAAAGTATGTATAGGTTCCCTTCGCAAGTAAATCAGACTCTTCATGGATACTCTGAACAACAAGCTTGGGAGAGGAAKCAGTTTGGAGTTGCTTTCAGAAGCCAATGATTCACTTAAATTAGTTTATTTCTGTTTTGTAAGATTTATTGAGAAATGTAACTACTATACACTACAATATCTCTCCCCAGAGATGTTTTGGTTGGATTATAGCAGTAGAGATACGCCCATTGATTGTGCAGTGATACATCTCTTCATAATTAACTTAATTTCTTTGCATTTTTTACTCATAGAGTCTCCAGGACATCCTGTCATGTTCAAGGTGGTTTACAAAGTTTCCTCTGCTGCTAAGGTAAAGCTAATGGAACCAGAGTTGTCTTCTCAGTTCTCTGTACAGAGATAGTAACACCCTCCCAGTCTTATACGTAAAGACAGATATGGGGGAGGAGGTCTGTGAGCAAAACATAGTTGGCCATGGTTTAAATGCCAGTCAGTGATTGTCATATTGTCTGTTTATAGTCTTTTTTTGGTCATTTGTATTTAATTTTGTTCTATTCCATTATTGTTGGACCTTTTCATGGCTCAGTTCCGGTTTCTAAAGATGTATCCTACTTCCGCAGGTCCTGAGGAGAGATCACTACCAGACCTCACCGATGGAGACCCTGCTACCAGACCTCACCGATGGAGGCCCTGCTACCAGACCTCACCGATGGAGGCCCTGCTACCAGACCTCACCGATGGCCAGGCCCTGCTACCAGACCTCACCGATGGAGGCCCTGCTACCAGACCTCACCGATGGAGGCCCTGCTACCAGACCTCACCGATAGAGGCCCAACCTCCTCCAGTCTCCCGCACACCTTTAGCAGCTGAGACTCGACCATCAGTAAACATGATGCTGTTCTCGTAGAAGATATTTAAACCATGTTGTAGCAAGTAAAGAAAAACTTTTATTGGTGATTAAATTGCTGTTGATACACAGTAATGTGAAGGAGCTTTATACACCAGGGCCGCTAAAACAAACTGAACAAAACATGTAAAACAGTAAGACACTGTGGGAAAACGTTTTCGTATAGCAAAAGTAACACGTTAAAGCTAGAATCCTTAGATGCTACATCAATCTTTGGACTTAAATTAATGATACCCATTGATTCGTGAAGAATAGAACTTATAAATGTCGTTCCCCATTAGAACCCCAAATATAAGCTTGTTTTACTCAAGTGTTTGTAGCCAATATAAATGTAAACAAACACTATATAGCCTCAAAACATGGTTAAAACTATCATTTTGATATCATGGATGGGCAGTCCTTGCATCCATAGCGGTCTATGAATTTGAGCAGTTACATTTCTCCAGGTTCATCCCTCAGCTTTTGACCCTTAGTTATTGTTTCAAGTAAGGATTCTAGCTTTAAGTGCAAAATGTACCATAAACTTCATTGTAATCTGGCAGCATGAGTTAATCTCAAACCTTTTTTCAACAAATTGTGTTATTTAACTAGAGTTTAGTAAACTGGGCAATACATAAACAATCACCTCTTTATAACATAAATTGTTGAAGAAAAGTTTCAAACTAAGTTACGCTTCCAGATTCTTGTTTAAAGCTGTCATTTCATTGTTGCAAATGCTACCATCAAATGTAGTCAAATACAATATAATCCCATTGTATAGAGGCACACACACAACCGTTAGAAAGGTTATTGTAGTGCGAAAAATAACAGTGCATTTTATGGATAAATCATGTTTTTAAGAATGATGGTTAATCTCTTCACTCACATGCAGAAAAAAAGGGGAATTAAATCTGACCCGAGCAGAAACATGTCTAGCCTGGTCCCAGATCTGTTTGTGCTGTTTTGCCAACTCCTAGTCATTGGTCATCAACGATCATCAGACTTGTCTAAGCATAAAACAGATCTGGGCCCAAGATATGTGGGGATGATCAATAGGTTAAAATCAGACCTGAGAACAACCAGACCTGGATCCATACCAGAACAGACCTGATTGGACCCGAGGGACCCCAAAATATTTATGATCAGCCAAGTTGCTCTTCTGGTTAACGAATAGGTCTTTATACTGTATGTTGTCTAGGCCTTCTATAAGTCAATAAATTCACCGTATTAGCGTAAAATAAATATATTTTAGACTATGCAGAGCCGTGGTTGTGTCCATTCGGATCTATCAGCTGTAGTTAAATTGACCCGAGACCCAATGACAATCGAACAGGACCCGGACCCTAGGGAAAAGTTTGAGACCCATTCAGGTCCCGGGTCTTTGGGTGGACCAGCGAAGACCTTTACGTGGTCTATGTAATATTGGTGGCATGTTAATAACATCCTGAACTACACCAAATAATAGGAAAAAACTCCATTTAAAAAAGTGTTGCGTGGAAGAATACTAAACACGTACAAAATGTGTATCAAACCAAACAAGTGTGGATTATTTCACCATATCAAAATGTTTCAAACTATTCATCCGGGGTGTTCATCATGATTGCAATAATGCAACGTTTGCACTGGTCTTTTCCCCCAAAATGTAATAAAACACACAGGGAAGAACAAACAGTACAGCCATTCAGAGAAGAACTTGAAGTAAAATAAACATTTACTTCCTTTTAAAAAGAACAGATGCAAACTGTGCCCTTAAGATCCAAGGCCGTTACAACCCAATCTTAAACCCAATCTTAAACCCAATCTTAAACCCATGAATTAAGGCGGGATTCAATTCGATTGTGCTTCGCCGACAAAGCGTCATTTAAAGGGTAATCTCCAATTGAACCGAAATATACAGCGTTTACTGTGAATGCGATCTCCGCAAACACTGGAAGATTGCCTTTTAAAGCCACATTTTCTTCAACCTGCGATCGGATTGAATCCAGGCCTTAATTTCATTAACACCATCTTTAAGACTGATTAATTAAATATTGCACTCCACTTCCAAACCCAAACAGATTTTCAACTAATATTTAAACCGGAGAAAATCATGTCAAATGATGGGTAGGTTATCGATAAGTATAAGATCTTTTGAGGACATGATATTGAATGTGACAGTACCAACACTGTAATAAAACACATCAGTAATACTGAACGGTGTATCAGTCCTAGAACTAACCCCACTCTATAACCATGACAATAAAGTGACTGTTCCATGTGAAGACTGGTAGATAGCTTGGTGCATCTTTTACACACAAGCCAGATTCACACTATAGAGTCCGGTCTGGCTCGGCCCTGTAGTGTCAATCAGGCAATACAGTACAAGTAATGGCCAGCACTATTGATGCAGTTCCATGGCAACTACCCAAATGGCACCCTCATCTCTATACAGTGCACTACTGCTGACCCCGGAGCGTCAAAATTAGAACACTATATAGTTCATAGGGTGCCATTTGGAAGGCAACCATGTTTTACAAACCCTGAGACACAGCAGGCAACTTCTGAACACAGTGACTACGTAGAGCCAAGAGGAAAATACAAAGATAAAAACACTAATATGATAACTTAAAGACATGCCCATGATTGAATGATGATCAGTTTCAATACTGATCAACTCTAAATGAACAGAAGCTACATTATGCCAACGTTCCCGGACCTGCAGGATTCACTGATCTATAACAAGTATTCACACAAATGGTTTTCACAGAAGTAACATTATTCTCAAATGAGGAAAAGGAGAGTGGATACAGAAAGACAACCAATCACCCTTAACTCAAACAGTCAACATTGTTGTCCAGCCTGATACTGATGGAGGTTGAGTTAGGCCGGGATTCATTCTGATCTACATTTAAAGGTCATTTCAAATAATTGAACTGACATCTGCCAAGTATACCTTTAAAATCTGCGTTGTCTACAAGAGTGATCGGATTGAATCCCGGCATTAAATAGCTACAATGACAATATCTTAACATGATCCGCGGACTCAACAGTAACGGCATGATCCGCGGACTCAACAGTAACGGCATGATCCGCGGACTCAAAAGTAACGGCATGATCCGCGGACTCAACAGTAACGCGCAGTGATCCGCGGACTCAAAAGTAACGGCATGATCCGCTGAAACTCAAACAAAGTAACGGCATGATCCCGGACTCAAAAGTAACGGCATGATCCGCTGACTCAAAAGTAACGGCATTGATCCGCTGACTCAAAAGTAACGGCATGATCCGCTGGACTCAAAAGTAACGCATGATCCGCGGACTCAAAAGTAACGGCATGATCCGCGGACTCAAAAGTAACGGCATGATCCGCTGACTCAAAAGGTAACGCATATCCGCGGGAAACTCAAAAGTAACGGCATGATCCGCTGACTCAAAAGTAACGGCATGATCCGCGGACTCAAAAGTAACGGCATGATCCGCGGACTCAAAAGTAACGGCATGATCCGCTGACTCAAAAGTAACGGCATGATCCGCTGACTCAACAGTAACGGCATGATCCGCGGACTCAAAAGTAACGGCATGATCCGCTGACTCAAACTCAACAAAAATCATGATCACCCTAAGTATATAAAACCGTGCAAGACGTTGTAAATCGCTCTAGCCGGGGGTCAATGAGAAATCTACTCATTAAAAGATCCCCATCAGATCCCTCCCATGACCAGAAATCAAGTCTTTATCATAAGTTAAGGCTCCATTTTCTTTTGTTGTCAATGCGGCACAGTACGAACTTAGTTATCTTATAAAAATAGAAAATGTAACATCAAAACATGTTTTATTTACACATTGACAGAGTATGTAAAAGTTAAATAATCTATTCAGTACATTGGTAACAAGAATATATACAGTGCACAAAACATTAAGAACACCTTCCTAATATTGAGTTACGTTGCGCCTCCCCCATGAACAGTCAATTCATTGGGGCATGGACTCCACAAAGTGTCAAAAGTGTTCCACAGGGATGCTGGCCAATGTTGACTCCAATGCTTCCCACAGTTGTGTCAAGTRGGCTGGATGTCCTTTGGGTGGAGGACCATTATTGATACACACCGGAAACTGTTGAGTGTGAAAGACCCAGCAGCGCTGCAGTTCTTGACAATCATACCGGTGCGCCTGGCACCTACTACCATACCCACGTTCAAAGGCACTTAAATATTTTGTCTTGCCCCAATCACCCTCTGAATGGCACACATGCACAATCCATGTCTCAAGGCTTAAACATCCTTCTTTAACCTGTCTCCTCCCCCTTCATCTACACGGATTGAAGTGGGTTTAACAGGTGACATCATAAAGGGATCATAGCTTTTACCTGGATTCACCTGGTCAGTCTGTCATGGAAAGAGCATGTGTTCTTAATGTTTTGTCCACTCAGTGTGAATGAATATCAAATAGGTTGAAAACAAGTCCGTTTTTTTCTGTCAAGACCGGAAGAGAAAGATAGCAGCATTTTGTATTTGCTTCTCATAGAGCAGGGTTGGAGTGCATTTCAATTCAGTGAATTCTGGGAGTACTTCTGTAAGAACTTACTGAATTGATTGAAATGAGCTARGTCCATAATAGTACCCCAAAGCTTACATAATGCACTACTTTTAATAGGGTGCCATTTTAGACGTACCCATGGACTCCAACCCTTTTATAGCGTTACTCATAATACTGGCTTGAGGACTGAGCGCAGTGAGCGTCCCTCTTTGGTGAGCTCTCTGGTGAAGCACATGCAGGGCAGAGGGATGGCCTCGTCCCGACAGGTGATGGTGTTAAACTTGCACTTCTTCAGATGGTCGGCCATACTGGTGATGTTTGCAAACTTCCACTCCTTCACTGTACTGAAGGCTGTGCTAAATCGCCACACCTGGTTCACAAACAGAATATTATAAACTAATTAGTTCTCATCCAATAACAATAAAGCCGTTGATATACTATATGTCATATTGTATTCCTGCTTGTGTTTGTCCTTTTGCAATGCCAAGCCTTTAATCTAAGTGACAATTTTGTTGAGACAGGACAACCTGCATTCAATGGTCAGCAAATAGGTGTGAATTCTAGCTTCAGATCCCCACACATCTCAGACTGTCGTACTATTGCATGGATCATAGACTTATGGGAAAATTACACTAGATAAAATTCAATTGAACATTTATTTAACTAGGCAAGTCAGTTAAGAACAAATTCTTATTTACAATGACAGCCTACACCTGATGATGCTGGCCCAATTGTGTGCCACCCTACGGGACTCCCAATCACGGCTGGTTGTGATACAGCTTGGATACAGATGTTAATGCACATGCATGCACAGTAAGTGACTGACCTTGTTTTGGATCTGCCATGAGGACGACCCATCAGGCCTTCGTGTGTTCTCCCAGAGCAGCACCACCATGCCTCTGGACTGCAGTAAACTGCCACACACATCCCTCATTGTCCGAGAGACCCTAGACAACTGGCACAGGGTGAAGCCATCCAGGAAACTGGCCACATACTGTTGCACCTCGAAGGGCAAGGAGCTCAGGTGGTCGCAGGCGGACCCGAACCGACAGGCATTCCTGTGGAGGGTTTTATCGCCGTACTGGGGAGGCATGTCGGGCCGCACCCCAAACGAGCCCAGGTGTCTGTCATGGATGATCCTGGAGCCCTGAACAGAGGGACAGAAGCGTCTCTGGGAATAGGTGCAGCCGTAGTAGGCCAGGGGACAGCGGTGCTCCAGCCAGCCGTTCAGCCCGGCGTGGATGTCCCCGTGAACGTTTTTGAAATGCGAGGAGAACTCGTCCCTGCGGAACAGCTGTCCACACACGAAGGTGAACATGGTGCGCTGCTTGGTCTGGTAACGGGCCACGCACTCCAGAACCAGGTCAAGTCGGAGAGAGTGGAAGGGGCTGGGGTTGGAGAGCTGAGGGCTGGCGTGATCACAGGCCGACGCTGAGGCGATATCCCCCACCATGGTGTTAGTGGCCAGTATAGCCGAGGGGAAGGAGAAGGTCTGGGTACCAAAGTCGACGTGYTAGCCGTCTACAAACCTGCTGTCTGAGATGCTGCGGCCCCCAGGGGAGTCCCCCAGACAGAAGAGCAGTGCTGCCGTGATCAGGTCGATCCCATGGAGACCCAATGGATCGTCAGTTACCTCCAGGTCTGAGGTGTCCACTGACTTGTCCTCCATTTTGGCTCTGAACAGATAGGGGTCAGACATCAGAGCCCTGCGCCCGTTAAATGTAAACACGCTCATCCCTCTGAGCACCTGGAGGTTCTGAAGTTTCCTCTCCAGCCACCTGTCTTCGATCTCCAAGGGCAGATGCTGGAGCATGTTGTAGGGCTCCAGATTAGGGAGAGGCATGGGAAGAGGCAGGTGGATGGGTAGTGGTGGAGGGTGGGGCCCAGAGGGCTCCCGTGGTGCTACTATATTAGGCATGGAGAGATAAGGCATCACCAGCCTGAAGTCTGAAAACCTGTTGACTTCAGAGCATCTGGGTGGAGATCTGCTCAGATCCATCCACTCACGCTGTCTCAAGTGTTTTTGGTTGTCTCCTGTATGGTTGAAACCATTACTGAGAGGAGGACAARCCACCTCAGCAAGACCCATCACATGGTCCTTCTCCACTTCCTCTGAAGACTCTCTCCAATAGCTCTCGTCTCCCTGTCTGTCTGTTCCAAATCCACAGTCCACTCCGGCTCCGCCCACTGCGCCGAGCTCACAGCCCGACTCTGTGTCACTTGCCTTCATCTCTACATTCTTCAAATCATTATGATTATCATTATCACTGTCCTCTCCCCTATGGAGAACCCCTTCTCTCTCACCGTTTTCAACATTTACACTGATCAAGTCAATGTCCTTGGCACTTCTGAGGACGGCCAAGGTAGCTGCTAAGTTTATTTTGTGTACCTCACTATAAGACTCATCATCATCTTCCATTTCAACCACTCCATTAGTCAAAGCAGCAGCKTCATCCATTTCAACCGTGCTATTACTAACGTCAGTCTCTGGTACACTTGACATTACATCAGCGATCTTGTAACACGTTTCCTCAGCTGATTTATTATATCTGTTCTTTGAGGTGTTGGTGGTGACTCTAAGAGACTCCAGTAYCATCCTCTGATCTTGCAGAGCCAGGGCCATGTCGAGCTGCTCCACCACTTCAACATTGCTCAAATGCTCGTAGGACTTCCTGTCTGAATAGCTCACAGGCCAACGGTTCCACTCCATGGTGCAACACACCACACTGGCCGGGCACGTCTCTAGGTGTTTAGCCATCTTAATCCGGGGGATAGTGAAAGGGCACCCAAATCCAGTGTTGAGGCAAGGCACTCTTTCAAACGGGCATAGTAAATGATGCTCCTCCTCTTTACAGGAGTGGAAGACTGCCCCACAGACGAGAGGACAGCCAATGAGATCACAGGACATACCAGTCTCTGTGCGAATCATACACCTCCTGTTCACACAGTTCAGGCAGTGGGTATGGAGCTCCTCCATCTTTGTTGTGTTGATATTCTGGATGTAAAAGGGGGTGGGGGGTTAGGGGTGAAGTGGCCTGCAATAATGAGGGTGAAAAAACACCAGTATTAAAAACATTGGACAATTTAGGTCTAATTAAAATAGACAAAATCAAGTTCAACCACAGTCAGTTTATGAATAGAAAAAGTAACCAGGCCATGTCCCAGTTGCTAGAAACATCCTGTCACATTATCCCACTGACTGGCTCTCTAGCCACGGAACATGTGGCAATGGAGTCTCGTGCCTTTAAAAGGCTTGCATAGCGCCTGCTCCCTGCTGCCATCTCAGACGGTTTCTGTTTACTAAATCTCTTACGCTGCTGCATGACATTTTACGACACCCGTCTCGGGTTGCAGTACACAGTCACGCCAGTTCTAGAATATAACCTAAAGTACCACAGGGTTCATGACCTTTGACCCCAAGGTGAGGCTGTACGAAGCAGAGGCCGGTTCAATGGTCTCACCAGAGACAGAAGAGGAAGCGAGACAGATGCACTATTGTAAAGTGGTTGTTCCACTGGATATCATAAGGTGAATGCACCAATTTGTAAGTCGCTCTGGATAAGAGCGTCTGCTAAATGACTTAAATGTAAAATGTAAATCTCACTTGCTCCCTTTTCTGGTTCATATACAGTCAATGAACTAAGCAGATCAGAACCAGCTGTTATTGCATTGGTGCATATGGGAGAGCCACTTAAGCAGACAGGAAATGCCACTTTTTTTTTTTCAACTGTAAAAGGTTCGGAGTGGGACATCTTCATTTATTCACCATCTTTGGACTCACTGGCCTGCTCATAGCTTGATAATGACAAAACTTGAAGATTATTATAAGCAACTGTCGGCCAACCATGACAGTCTAAGGAAAAACGTTGCACTGCTGGGCTTGGATGGCTTGACAGYCCTTGAATTACTATAAATACAACAGCAGGATAGGATTCCATTTTGGAATATCTMGTCATCCACAAAAGTGGCGTGTAATGAAAATAGAAAATACTAGAGATGTGTTTGCAATTATTATTGGACATATACAGGTAACTGCCAAAATAAAAGAAACACAAGCATAGTGTCCATGCTCTTCTCTGTCCTGGCATACCAATGGTGGAACCAGCTTCCCCCTGAAGCTAGGACAGAAGAGTTCCTGCCCATCTTCCGAAAACATCTGAAACCCTACCACGTCAAACAGTATCTTAAATAATCCTCCTCACCTCAATTACGTTCTAATGCCTGTGATGTAGTTGTCCCACCTAGTGCATTCATCTTAAGATAGCTAACTAAATCGCTCTGGATAAGAGCGTCTGCTAAATCAGGGTTTCCCCAAACACCCAGAGGGGGGCCCCAGGACTGAGGTTGGAAAACCCTGTGCTAAATGAGTAAAATGTAAAAGAGATCTGATGACAGATGACTCACTAAGCTCCTTTGAGACCCCTGTTTCAAAGTCACTGAGATCTCTTCTTCTAGCCATGGTAGCCAAATACTGGTCAACTGGGCATTTTTATACATGACGGGGAAGTGAATTGCTTAACTCAGGAACCACACCTGTGTGGAAGCACTGGATTTCAATATACTTTGTAATCCTAATTTAGTTTTTCCTTTATTTTGTCAGTTACCTGTATAGCTATCATCCATAAACGTGCATCAAAATATGCTTACTTCCTGCTGTAGTTGTAGCTAAGAATTAAACTTTAGTCAGATATGGCTAGCTACTGTTGTAAAGTTATTTGTGTAGCTAGCTAAAAAAAATTCTCCAGTAACTTTCATATATAGAAATGCATAAGATACGACTAGGAAAAACATTTCAACAGAACTTAGTCACTGCAAGAAGTAGCTATACAAACACATAGCTAGCTTGCTATTTTTATTACTACCAGTGCCCGTTTTGCACAATATAAAGAAAAAAAACAATGACTTGTAGCAAGCCACACATATTTTTTTATAACTCACCTGTTCTATCTTAGCCATTGATCATGACTCTCAGTTACATTATATTACACAAAAGAGCAGTGGTGTAAAGAACTTAAATAAAAATACTTTTAAGTACTACTTAAGTAGTTCTGTGTGGTACTGTACTATTTATATTTTACTTCACTACATTCCTAAAGAAAATAACATACATTTTCCCTAACACCCAAAAGTACTAGTTACATTTTGAATGCTTAGCAGGTCTAATTGACACACTTATCAAGAGAACATCCCTGGTCATCCCTACTGCCTCTGATCTGGCGGACTCACTAAACACATGCTTCTTCGTTTGTAAATTATGTCCAAGTTTTGGAATGTGCCACTGCCTATCCTTAAATTTCAAAAATAATTTAAAATAATGGTGCTGTCTGGTTTACTTACAAGGAATGTTTAAGGATTTTTACTTTTGATACTTAAGTATATTTAAAACCAAATACTTTTAACTCAAGTAGTATTTTACTCGGAAAAGACGTCAACTGTATGGGGGAGTTTTAAGAGTCCCGACGCTCAATCTGAACATTAACGCTCGTCGATTGCGCTACGGTATTGGAAGCATTTAAGGACCTTAAAAAAGTTTAATTGATACACACCTTGATAGGGTTAGAGTTCCCACAAGGTCATATATCCATGTTACAGCGCTTGTATACAGAAAACAGACACCTGTGCTAATTAGCCTACTCTGAACACCTGTGTGTAAACGTAACTCGGGAAGTCACCCACATAGCTGTATGGATCTGTGCAAAACTGCTACAGTAAGTGTATCGGTTTTATTTGAAGGATTCTTTATCGGTGATGAAAGCCATGACTATTGACGTTTCTAAACGTTAAAACACAGCATCGAGATTGTACTTCACATTCGCCCTTCGTGGCGAAGCTAATCGCTGAGAACAGTAGGAAAACGCAGAATGCTGCCTAGAGTTTGAGAGCTACGGTAGTTCTATTACTAACAAATATGTAATTAAACATGGTAGCAAGCTAATTAGTTAGATGATCAAAATGATGCAGTTAAAATGATAYCCAGATAAGCATGCCACTGCTTGGCAAGTGGTATGCCTGGCTTAGCGGCTTCAAATAGAAAATAACGATGTCTAGACTAGCAACACCCGCGCCAGCTCCCATCTTTAACCCTACTTTAGCCGTAAATTAGCATTGCTAACTAGCGGCTACCGAACACCCCTGTGATTTAATTACAGGTAATAAGGAGTTTGAAAATTAACTGACGTTAACTAGCTAAACGAGTACTATAGCTAGATCGCTAAATTAGCTGGCTAACGTTACTGTTACTTGGCAAAGTTGGCTTACCCGTAAGAAAAAACGATACAGCAAATGAGTCTTGTCTTTATATTCGGCAGCAACACTAGCCACACACAATGAACTAGTTCGTCAATGTTGTAGCTGTTAGACAGTTACAAATATTCATGTCGTGTCTTTCGACTCCAGTCGCTGTGTTGTAAAAAGCTAACTAGCTCATRTTTGGATAGCTGCTACAAGTGGCGCTAGTTGATTACGTCATCATGTAGTGAAGTTTGGCTAGAGACGTGCGCCTGAAATAGATGGGGAATAACCTCACGATATTACATCTCACTAAAATATGTTGTCTTAGACATTGAAAAAGTCCGAAATATTACAATTAAACGCCATAAACAGCTCTTTGAAATACCTTTATTTTTCTCTACAAAAAAACACAGAACACTCCTTGCAGAGACATGTTCTCATTTACATCTTCAAAATCCCTCTAATTTCTACAGTGAGATTTTATTTACACCCCAAACTACAGTCAATTCATACTTTCCTCTTTCCTTATGCAGAAATGTAATGTGTGTTTATGTGTGCATGCATGCCTGTGCATGCTTTAATCTGTGTGTCTGCGTGTACCGGTTCATATCAGTTTTCATTGCTTGAACTGCTGGGTTAGATCAGCGGGCGACCTCTGAGTTGTGGTGTATGTTGGACAAGGTGAGCTGAGCCTCCTGTGTTGGGTAGGAGCGTCTGGTTCGCAGCCACAGCCTCCCAAACACTCCAGTGAACAGCAGCAGGACCACAAGTAGGCCTCCCAGGACAAAGGTCTCCACTGAGGGGACACCTCCAGAGTCTGCAGGGCAAGAGATCAGTCAACCACATGCAGGGACGTATTCAGTAGGGCACCGCTTAGCAAAACATTTTTAAAACGGAAAACATAAATGAGCTGGGGTGTGTTCAGCAGGACACAACATTTTGGAACGTTCAGATAGAAATATGTTATGAAGGACAAACAAGCCTCTCTGAAGTGTAGAATAAGGAATCACGTTGACTCTATCATGGCATTTCTATCTGCAACGTACACTACCGTTCAAAAGTTTGSGGTCACTTAGAAATGTCCTTGTTTTTGAAAGAAAAGCAAAACAWTTTTGTCCATTAAAATAACATCAAATTYATCKGAAATACYGTGTAGACATTGTTAARGTTGCAAATGACTATTGTAGCTGTAAACGGCAMATTTTTTATGGAATATCTGCATAGGCGTAGAGGCCCATTATCAGAAACCATCACTCCTGTMTTCCAATGGCACGCTGTGTTAGCTAATCCATGTTTATCATTTTAAAAGMKTAATTGKTCATTAGAAAACCCTTTTMCAATTATGTTAGCACAGCTGAAAACTGTTGTGCTGATTTAAAGAAGCAATAAAACTGGCCTTCTTTAGACTAGTTGAGTATCTAGAGCATCAGCATTTGTGGGTTCGATTACAGGCTCAAAATGGCCAGGAACAAAGACCTTTCTTCTGAAACCCATCAGTCTATTCTTGTTCTGAGAAATGAAGGCTATTCCATGCGAGAAATTGCCAAGAAACTGAAGATCCCGTACAATGCTTTGTACTACTCCCTTCACAGAACAGCACAAACTGTCTCTAACCAAAAGAGGAGTGGGAGGTCCCGGTGCACAACTGAGCAAGAAGACAAGTACATTAGTGTGTAGTTTGAGAAACAGACGCCTCACAAYTCCTCAACTGGCTGTGTCATTAAAGAGTACCCGCAAAACACCAGTCTCAACYTCAACAGTGAAGAGGTGACTCCGGGATGCTGGCCTTCTAGGTAGAGTTCCTCTGCAGTGTCTGTGTTCTTTTGCCCATCTTAATCTTTTATTTTTATTGGCCAGTCTGAGATTTGGCTTTTTCTTTACAACTCAGCCTAGAAGGCCCTGCATACCGGAGTCACCTCTTCACTGTTGACGTTGAGACTGGTGTTTTGCGGGTACTCTTTAATGACACAGCCAGTTGAGGACTTGTGAGGCGTCTGCTTCTCAAACTAGACACTCTAATGTAATTGTCCTCCTAAACTTTTGAACGGTAGTGTACCTCACTGTTTCACTCTAATATAAACATTTTATCTCGACTGAACATGACCCAGTACAGTATGTTGGTTATGGTAAATAAAGAGSCTTTATTGGGAGACTTACTCAGGCTGGGTTGGTCACTCTCAGGCAGACGTCGCCTGATTGGTCCATAAGATACTGTATGGGCCGTAGTGACATCTCTTCTCATCCGCCCATTGTTATCCTCACCAGAACAGTTCTGTTAAATGAAGGGTAGTAATCAACAATATAAATTAGGGAGACATATTAAGGTACAGCAAGCAAATATATATAGTTTAATTACAGTATTATTACCCAGTCTAATTACCATATTTACTTTTTGTTTTAAATTTTCCAAAATGAAAGTTCATTGCAATAATAGACATAAAAAAGAAGTGTGTTTTGTTGTCTATTTTATGACAGCAGTAGGCCCTTGCTATAAACTAGGGTTTGAACGAGCCAGTGAGCATCGTCTTTATGAAGAAAGGGGGAGGGATCACTCACAGGCTGACAGACCCCAAGTGTGTTGTGACAGATCTGAACATTGCAGTGGAGAAACACATCCTTGTAAGAGCTACCCACGAACTTGAACATTTGTATCCTGAACATAGCCTCTGGCCCCTGTCCATTCTTCAGCACTGTCAACGGTTCGTTTGACAAAACGGGGCAGCTGAGACAGACCGAGAGAGAGCCAGAGAAAGAGAGGGAACCAGAGAAAGAGAGGGAGCCAGAGAAAAAGAGAGAGGGAGCCAGAGAAAAAGAGAGAGGGAGCCAGAGAAAAAGAGAGAGGGAGCCAGAGAAAAAGAGAGAGGGAGCCAGAGAAAGCGAGAGAGAGAGAGAGAAAGCGAGAGAGAGAGAGAACAGGCAATGGATCGTATCAGTATCAGAGGCAGCATGTGCAACCGTTGAATAAGATATCATACATTTTAGAATGTGTTGGTTAATAAAACTCAAAATTTTAATGGATCTCCCTATAATTCCTAGTAAACTATTCCAACATCTGGTACAAAAAAAACTGGTGTAGAATCTACAGTCGCTGGTTTTGATTGAACACATGCCAATGTAAGAGCAGAGAACTTTGCTATTGTGACATATCCGTCTTTCATAATGGGAATGCAAACACATTAACATTAGTATTCTTGGAATGACAAGACAGATCCTCCGAAGTGTTTTCTCCTCAGACGTAGTGAACAAAAGTCCTTGTGCAAGTCATTGCTGTGCTGTTGCTAACAGTACAACATACCTCCTGGTTGTCAACGACATGCACAGTTGTTGAGCTGAAATGCATATGGCTGATGCAGTGTTCACGTCATGTCGAAAACTCGGGACCTCAGATTTAAAATGAACGTAAGTTATTTGCGTAGAACTTCCTATTGGTTGAGTCTGATACTTCCCAAGTGGGAAACTCTGATATCATCTTTCTACCACACGTAAGCAAGTCGGAAATTTTGGGGTTTCCGACATGACATGAACGGGACATCAGACAGGGCCTGGTCCATGTGACAGGGGTCTGAAATCTATATGGCCTCAGACAGGGTCATGTGACAGGGGTCTGAAGTTGTCACCCCCAGGTCTCTTGTCTAAGCAATTCAGCAGCTCTTATTTCATATTTCAACAACACCATTCCCAGAGGACTGTGTGCTGGTGTCAAGTGTGGTTGAAAATGTGACACTACAAAAATATACATTTAGATAGGCCTCCATAACATATTTATGAATTCTATCAAACAGAATGAAATATAAAGCAAGATGTGGTGAGAGGAGCTTATTATACACAGTGATATAATGTTTAACTTCCCTTTGAACAGACCTGTCCTTGATGAAGGTGTACTGGATGTTGCTGTACGGGTCGTTGGTTGGGGTAGCCCAGCATCTCTCCACACGCAGCAAAAGATGAGCCGGTATCTAAGTGAGAGCGAGACAAACCAGGACTGCAGTCAGTGACACACACACACACAAAGAGGTGACTCAGGCCTGCAGTCATTAAATATTTTGACCAGGTCAACAAATAGAGAGTAAAACACCAAAAATGCATGCAGAGCAGAATTAGGACAAAACCCGCTAATTATCAAAATCCAGAAAATAAACGTTAAATTCTACAACCACCTAAAAAGAAGTGATTCCCAAACCTTCCATAACAAAGCCATCACCTACAGAGAGATGAACCTGGAGAAGATTCCCATCAGCAAGCTGGTCCTAGGGCTCTGTTTACAAACACAAACAGACCCCACGGAGCCCTAGAACAGCAACACAATTAGACTCAACCAAATCATGAGAAAACTTAAAGATAATTACTTGACACATTGGAAAGAATTAACAAAAAAACAGAGCAAACTAGAATGCTATTTGTCCCTAAACAGAGAATACACAGTGGCAAAATACCTGACTACCGTGACTGACCCAAAATTAAGGAAAGATTAAGATCATTTACTATGTACAGACTCAGTGAGCATAGCCTTATTGAGAGAGACCGAAGTAGGCAGACCTGGCTCTCAAGAGAAGACAGGCTATGTGCCCACTCCTAGCCAAATGTACGACCATATTAGAGAGACATATTTCCCTCAGATTACACAGACCCACAAAGAATTTGAAAAATAAAATGTACAGTTGTGGCCAAAAGTTTTGAGAATGACAGAAATATTAATTTCCACAAAGTTTGCTGCTTCAGTGTCTTTAGATATTTTTGTCAGATGTTACTATGGAATACTGAAGTATAATTACAAGCATTTTATAAGTGTCAAAGGCTTTTATTGACAATTACATGAAGTTGATGCAAAGAGTCAATATTTGCAGTGTTGACCCTTCTTTTTCAAGACCTCTGCAATCCGCCTTGGCATGCTGTCAATTAACTTCTGGGCCACATCCTGACTGATGGCAGCCCATTCTTGCATAATCAATGCTTGGAGTTTGTCAGAATTTGTAGGGTTTTGTTTGTCCACCCGCCTCTTGAGGATTGACCACAAGTTCTCAATGGGATTAAGGTCTGGGGAGTTTCCTGGCCATAGACCCAAAATATCAATGTTTTGTTCCCCGAGCCACTTAGTTATCACTTTTGCCTTATGGCAAGGTGCTCTGTCATGCTGGAAAAGGCATTGTTCATCACCAAACTGTTCCTGGATGGTTGGGAGAAGTTGCTCTCGGAGGATGTGTTGCTACCATTCTTTATTCATGGCTGTGTTCTCAGGCAAAATTGTGAGTGAGCCCACTCCCTTGGCTGAGAAGCAACCCCACACATGAATGGTCTCAGGATGCTTTACTGTTGGCATGACACAGGACTGATGGTAGCGCTCACCTTGTCTTCTCCGGACAAGCTTTTCAAACAATCGGAAAGGGGATTCATCAGAAAAAATTACGTTACCCCAGTGCTCAGCAGTCCAATCCCTGTACCTTTTGCAGAATATCAGTCTGTCCCTGATGTTTTTCCTGGAGAGAAGTGGCTTCCTTGCTGCCCTTCTTGACACCAGGGCATCCTCCAAAAGGCTTTGCCTCACTGTGCGTGCAGATGCACTCAGACCTGCCTGCTGCCGTTCCCGAGCAAGCTCTGTACAGGTGGTGCTCCGATCCCGCAGCTGAATCAACTTTAGGAGATGGTCCTGGCGCTTGCTGGACTTTCTTGGGCGCCCTGAAGGCTTCTTCACAACAATTGAACAGCTCTCCTTGAAGTTCTTGATGATCCGATAAACGGTTAATTTAGGTGCAATCTTACTGGCAGCAATATCCTTGCCTGTGAAGCTCTTTTTGTGCAAAGTAATGATGATGGCATGTGTTTCCTTGCAGGTAACCATGGTTGACAGAGGAATAACAATGATTCCAAGCACCACCCTCCTTTTGAAGCTTGCAGTCTGTTATTCGAACTCAGTCAGCATGACAGAGTGATCTCCAGCCTTGTCCTCGTCAACACTCACACCTGTGTTAATGAGAGAATCACTGACATGATGTCAGCTGGTCCTTTTGTGGCAGGTCTGAAATGCAGTGGAAATGTTTTTTGGGGATTCAGTTCATTTGCATGGCAAAGAGGGACTTTGAAATTAATTGCAATTCATCTGATCACTCTTAATAACATTCTAGAGTATATGCAAATTGCCATCATACAAACTGAGGCAGCAGACTTTGTGAAAATTAATATTTGTGTCATTCTCAAAACTTTTGGCCACGACTGTATATAAATACCATAGCATGTGTAACAGTATAACTTTAGACCGRCCCCTCGCCCCGACCCGGGCGCGAACCAGGGACCCTCTGCACACATCAACAACTGACACCCACAAAGGCCGCGGCCCTTGCAGAGCAAGGGGAACCACTACTTCAAGGTCTCAAAGCGAGTGACGTAACCGATTGAAACGCTATTAGCGCGCACCACCGCTAACTAGCTAGCCATTTCACATCCGTTACACATGCCATCACAGCAGCAAGATGTGTGAGCTGTTGCTACATGAAAAGGGCAACCAGTGAAGTACAAACACCATTGTAAATACAAACTACAATGAGTATTCAAAAGGATCCAACCCTTTTTTTCAATTTTTGRCTAAAATGACATACTCAAATCTAACTGCCTTTAGCTCAGGACCTGAAGCAAGGATATGCACATTCTTGATACCATTTGAAAGGAAACACTTTGAAGTTTGTGGCAATGTGAAATTAATGTAGGAGAATATAACACATTAGATCTGGTAAAAGATAATACAAAGAAAAAAACATCCATATTTTTTTMWATTTTTTTGTACCATCATCTTTGAAATGCAAGAGAAAGGCCACATTGTATTATTCCAGCCCAGGCACTAGATGGCAGCAGTGTATGTGCAACGTTTTAGTCAAGATCCAATGAACCATTGTATATCTGTTCAAAATGTAGTGTCAAGACTGCCCAAATGTGCCTACTACAGTAATTGGTTTATTAAGAACACCTACTCTTTCCATGACATAGACTGACCAGGTAAATCCAGATGAAAGCTATGATCCCTTWTTGAGGTCACTTGTGTAGATCCAGTGTAGATGGGTGGATACCAGTTAAATGTCATCTACGTATTCCCCAAAAGGAATTCGTTATCATGAGAGGGCCATAAACAATAACTAGTYATGCGGCATACTCAAAGAAAGGTTAAAATCTCACCTTTCTGGTAAAAATAGTTATACATTGCTGAGGTGTAGTCACTTTTAAGGACACAAGCTCAAGTACACAGTACAAATATGAAAACGTGATGTATTTCTTATTCAACAAAACTGTATGAATAAGTTGGAAATTACTGATATGCTTTCTAAATACAGCATAATCAAATTATAAAATGACTAAGTGTAAGATTTCACCTTCCTTTATAAGTGTAAAATACATATTTGTATGCTTAGTGTTAGAGAAAATGTACATATTTTCTTAAGGTCTCTCTTGATCAAAATGTCTGCCCCCTTTTATACTTCAACTATTTGCACATGGTTAAAACACTGTACATGGCCATAGCATTTGAAATGTCTCTATTCTTTTGAAACTTTTGTGAGTGTAAGGTTTACTGTTCATTTCTGATCATTTCATCTTTGTTTATTATCTATTTCATTTCCTTTGGCAATATAAACATGTTTCCCATGCCAATAAAGCCCTTTGCATTGAATTGAGTGAGGATAGAGATACTGTGGGGAGAAATAGAGAGCGAGAGAACTAGAGTCCAAGTTGCCAAGGTGAGATAGTAGCAGAAGAGGCAGGGGGTCAGAGCAGTGATAGAGGCAGGGGGTCAGAGCAGTGATAGCAGACTGTGATAACAGCAGAGAGCCAGGGGGTCAGAGAAGTGATAGCAGACTGTGATAACAGCAGAGAGCCAGGGGGTCAGAGCAGTGATAGCAGACTGTGATAACAGCAGAGAGCCAGGGGGTCAGAGAAGTGATAGCAGACTGTGATAACAGCAGAGAGGTAGTGGGTCAGAGCAGTGATAGCAGCCTGTGATAACAACAGAGGGCACGGGGTCAGAGCAGTGATAACAACAGAGAGGCAGGGGGTCAGAACAGTGATAACAGCCTGTGATAACAACAGAGAGGCAGGGGGTCAGAACAGTGATAACAACAGAGAGTAGAGAGGATCAAGAGCAGCAGCACTCACATTACTGTCCAGTCTGTCACAGACTGAGTAGTTGATTAGCTGCCCACAACGTCTAGTGTCCAATACAATTTTCATTTTACATTTGAGTAATTTAGTAGACGCTCTTATCCAGAGTGACTTACAGGAGCAATTAGGGTTAYGTTCCTTGCTCAATGGCACAACAACAGATTTTRACCTAGGKTGCTCAGGGATTCGAACCAGCGACCTTTCGGTTACTGGCCCAAAGTCTCGTAACCACTAAGCTACCTGCCGGCGATGCCCTACTTGACAAGTACTGTATGTGTATGGTCAGGGCCAATGACTGGGGTTATATCCCAAATGGTACCCTATTCCCTATGTAGTGCCCGATGTGCCCTGGTCAAAAGTCATGCACTATATAGGSAATAGGATGCCATTTGGAACGCAAACTCTGTCTATGGTCAGGGCCAAAGACTGGTCATTCAGCTCAACATTCACTAAAGGTGCTTATCTTTATCCAACAAGAAGCACAAATGGCTCAGACACAGTAAGCTTCTACAGATTAATGGGTCTCTTATGAATCGTTCAAATTCTGTACCGCATTTGTTGGTACTTCCAGTAACCAGCAGATATTTAGTTAGGCTAGTTATCTTTACATGATCAGCTCTGATTTCATATTTCAACAACACCATGCCTAAGAAGGCCGTGTGATGGTGCCGAGTGTGGTTGCAATATACAACAGATAACAAGAGACAGTACATGACACTGAATCAAACAGAAAGAAATCACATGGTGATCTTTACCATCAACACTTTAACGTAGATGTTGTCGTCCAGGGTCAGGGAGGGCACAGTGGTCCACTTGTCCTCAAAGTCTTCGTCTTTATAAAGCAGCATGGACACAGAGAAGTTCCCATCTTCTGTGTTCAGAGTGATGGTCCTGGAGAGAATAGTATAGATGTATAGGTGCAGTGCTCAAGTTACAGTTATGAGGGTGCGAATCCTAATTTCCACTAAAGTCACATTTTTGACACGAATGACTAAAGTGAAAATTCYACTTAAAGTGGAAGTTAGAATCGTCCAACAGAGATCTTAAAGGTTATTGGATCGATGTTTTCTATAAACTGTAAGTACCATATAGAACATAAAACGTCCTCCTTTTAGATAAGATGCTTTGGTCAATTAAGACTGTGTGAACAATCYTACATTTAAAGTTTAAATCATGTGTTAGTGAACTCATAATGTAAATCTATGACCAAATGTGATTTTTTTTTCTCAACCTTAGCTTAGATATCTTACTTGACATCCACTCTGATCATGTTTTCCCCATTGGGCTGCTGRACCATGTAGTTTATTGGGTAACGGCAGACGAACGTGATGTTGATGTAGTTCCTTGTGACGACATCCAAATCGTTGTTGCGTATGGTGTTTATGAACATAATATGTGTATCATCTGATGCCTAGAAGGACGTCAGAGAAACAACAGTGTCAAGGAAACATGAAGGTTATGAGCAGACCTATGAGTCTATCAGTCAGACAAACGTGATGTACTGGCTGGCTTGGTACATTATTCCACAGCTAAATGAGTCACTTAGGAAGTAACTGGAGATTGATAACCATGACGCACGCAACACAAATAAAATACAATTTGAATACAACTGGTGTAGACTTTACTATCAATGCTTGCTTACAAGACCTTCCCAAAGACACACAGTTTAACCTTTTACTGCKGTGGGCTAAATCAGGMTCACACAGAGTGTTTCTTGGTAGTTTTTAACAAATCTACRTTGAAACAAGAGTATACACCTCACACACATGGTTATGGGCTTTAAAAAAGAAGGCACCTTTACCATGTCAGATATAGAGTTGAAATATATTCSATTTTTAGTTTGCATCCCCAATATTACACTTTATTTACATCACAGAAGACTGAAATATAACAAAACAGTTTGACATAAACCACAGAAAACCCGGTTGTTTCTTTTTTCAAATAATGTTTACTATTTATGAAATTATGAAAAATATACATTCCACCCATGAGTCCACGAGGTAATTTGACTACAGGAAAGGGCTACAAATAGTAACAAAATACAACACACAAGAATGGAGCGATATACAGGAAAGGACCAGCTACCAGATCAATGTGTAGGCAAATATACAGGAAAGTACCAAGTTACCAGATCAATGTGTACTATATACAGGAAGTACCAGTTACCAGATCAATGTGAGCTATATACAGAGAGTACCAGTACAGATCAATGTGTAGCTATATACAGGGAGTACCAGTACCAGATCACTGTGGAGCTAATACAGAGATTAGTACCAGCATACCAGATCAATGTGAGCTATATACAGGAATACCAGTACCAGATCAATGTGGCGCTATATACAGGAAGTACCAGTACCAGATCAACGTGGAGCTATATACAGAGAGTACCAGTACCAGATCAATGTGGAGCTATATACAGGAGTACCAGTACCAGATCACTGTGAGCTATATACAGGAATACCAGTACCAGATCAATGTGGAGCTATATACAGGAAGTCCAGTACCAGATCAATGTGGCGCTATAATACAGGAAGTACCAGTACCAGATCAACGTGAGCTATATACAGAGGATACCAGTACCAGATCAATGTGAGGCTATAACAGAAGTACCAGTACCAGATCAATGTGGAGTTATATACAGGGAGTACCAGTACCAGATCAATGTGGAGCTATATACAGGAGTACCAGTACAGCATGTGAGCTATATAGAAGATACCAGATCATGTGGAGCTAATACAGAAGACCAGATCAATGTGGAGCTAAATACAGGAAGTACCAGTACAATCATGTGGAGCTATATACAATAGTACCAGATCAATGTGGAGCTATATACAGGGAGTACCAGTACCAGATCAATGTTGAGCTATTTACAGAGAACAAATACAGATCAATGTGAGCTATATACAGAGATTATCAGTACCAGGTCAATGTGGAGCTATATACAGAGATTATCAGTACAGTCAATGTGGAGCTATATACAGAGATTATCAGATCAGGTCAATGTGGAGCTATATACAGAGATTATCAGTACCAGTCAATGTGGAGCTATATACAGAATTATCAGTACCAGGTCAATGTGGAGCTATATACAGAATATCTAGTACCAGCAATGGTAGAAGCCTGAGGTATTTGAGTAGATATGTACAGAAGCAGGGTAAAGTGACTAGGCATCAGATAGATATAATAAGTATTTGAGGTAGATATGTACATGAAGCAGGGTAAAGTGACTAGGCATCAGGATAGATAATAATAAGGTATTTGAGGTAGATATGTACATTGAAGACAGGGTAAAGTGACTAGGCATCAGGATAGATAATAATAAGGTATTTGAGGTAGATATGTACATGAGACAGGGTAAGTGACTAGGCATCAGGATAGATAATAATAAGGTATTTGAGGTAGATATGTACATGAAGACAGGGTAAAGTGACTAGGCATCAGGATAAAATAATAAGGTATTTGAGGAAATATGTACATAAGGACAGGGTAAAGTGACTAGCATCAGGATAGATAATAATAAGGTATTTGAGGTAGATATGTACATGAAGCAGGGTAAAGTGACTCATCAGGATAGATAATAATAAGGTATTTGAGGAAGATATGTACATAAAGGCAGGGTAAAGTGACTAGGCATCAGGATAGATATAATAAGGTATTTGAGGTAGATATGTACAGAAGCAGGGTAAAGTGACTAGGCATCAGGATAAATAAAAGGTATTGAGTGAAGATATGGACATAAAGCAGGGTAAAGTGACTAGCATCAGGATAGATAATAATAAGGTATTTGAGGTAGATATGTACATGAAGCAGGGTAAAGTGACTAGCTCAGATAATAATAATAAGGTATTTGAGGTAGATATGTACATGAAGGCAGGGTAAAGTGACTAGGCATCAGGATAGATAATAATAAGATTAAAATAAAGAAAACAGAGTAGCAGCGTGTAAAAGTTTGTGTGTAATGTGTATATACACTGAGTGTACAAAATATTAAGGACACCTGCTCATTCCATGACATAGAGGTACAGGTGAATCCAGGTGAAAGCCATGATCCCTTATTTACATCATTCAGTGTWGATGAAGGGGAGGAGACAGGTTAAAGAAGGATTTTTAAGCCTTGAGACAATTGAGACATGGATTGTGTACTGTATGTGTGCCATGCAAAGGGTGAATGGGCAAGACAAAATATTTAAGCGCCTTTGAACYGGGTATTGTAGTAGGTGCRAGGCGCACCGATTTGTGTCAAGAACTGCTCAACAGTTTCTCGTGTGTATCAACAATAGTCCACCACCCCAAGGACATCCAGCCAACTTGACACACCTGTGGGAAGCATTGGAGTCAACATGGGCCAACATCCCTGTGGAACGCTTTCGAAACCTTGTAGAGTCCTTGCCCTGGCAAATTGAGGCTGTTCTGAGGGCAAGGGTGGTGGTGGTGGGGGGGYGGGTGCAACTCTTCAGTAAGAAAGTGTTCCTAATGCTTGGTACACTCAGTGTATAGTCTAGTGAGTGTATGTACGGTCAGTGCACATAGTTTGGGTACCATTAATTGACTATCTAACAGTCTGGTTATTTAGCAGTTTTATGGCTTGGGGGTAGAAGCTGTCATGGAGCCTGTTGATCCAAGAGCCGATGCTCCGGTACCATTTGCCAGACGGTAGCAGATTTTTTTAGGGCCTTCCTCTGGCGGTGTGCCTGATATAGAGGTCCTGGATGGCAGGAAGCTCGGCCCAGGGAGGGTGTCAGTCCCAGGGTCCCAAGCAGGGTGATGAGTTTGGAGGGGACTATGGTGTTGAACACTGAGCTGTAGTCAATGAACAGCATTCTCATCACAAACCCTGCTACATTCACCAAATGCCTGTATGCACGTATGCTGTAAGTCACTTTGGATAAAAGCATCTGCTAAATGGTATATATTATTACATTATTAAAAGCCATTCTTCTTTAGKAAACTCTTTCCTTAGTCTCGTGTGACAAGACTGTTAACATAAATGTCAAATTGAGTAGCTMGCCAGTCCACGCAAGATTTGGTTCTGGGTTCCAAGATGACACTTTCCCCAAACAGAGCCTCTAACTATGTACAGTAGGCAGCAACCCTGTGGTTTTCTGTGACTGAAGAATGTGCGATTATTACAGTGGAAATGTTTAGTAGCCGGCTACTGACGTAGGCAGAAACTATAAAGAGGGGTTGGATGATAAGGTGTGACAGGGTTGTGTTCAGATCCGTGTTGAGGGTTGTCCTCGGATCCGTGTTGTGGGCAAAAGGAGTACTGGTCCCATGGCCATTGAGAAGGATGAATTGACCCTTGGCCTTACTGTCCAGACTTAACAACACCAGGGTATTAATATAGCCCCCACTGGGCCTACCACTCACTATGTTTGGCCCACAAATTACTTCTTGGGTAATATAAAATTATTTCCATGACAGAATTAAAAAGCAATTTGGAGTGACCAATGTAGACATTTTGAAATACATGTAACTTACAAGTTTTATACCATACAATTTCGATCTGAAATATTTTATTGAGGGAATCCTATTTGAGTCCAAAAAGGATACTATATGTTAGGTAAGATGTACAAAACCTTACAGAAAGCATATCCTACTGGAAATCTCTTAGAAAAAAATATACTATTGGAACCAAGACCTAAAAAGAACTGATGTTGGCACAAGATGGAGGGYGTGTATTATAATTTAACAAAATTACAGTTAAATGTATGCTTAATCCAGTATCAAATAATGTACAAAATGCATTATACAAGAGAAAATCCATAAATTCTACAGCACAACGGCAGTCATATCTTAAGTGTAAAACAAACAATGACTCAATATTTCATGCCTTCTAGGAGTGCTATAAATTCCAAAAGTTATGGTTTGCGGTAGACAGTTGGCTATCAGAAGTTTTACAATTTAAAAATACCWTTTAATCCGTCTATCTGCAMTTTTCAAGACATGGCAGCCGAACGTGCGGTGAGATACCCAATGGGTTGGACAATCCTTTTCTTGGCAATCATTTTGAAAATAAAAAGTTATTATACTTATTAACTGTAAATGGGATGATCAGATCCTCCATCGTTAAGACATTGGATGAATCAAATGCAGTATTATTGAAAAAATGGGGGCTACAGAAATAAACTAAATAGAACAATTTGAAGCAGTGTGCCATAAAATTAAAGCACTATATGGATGAAAAGTAAAAACAGTATGTTATTATGAGAACAAACAACATAGGTGTCAATACTGTGGGAACAGGTKTGAGCAAATATGATGTCATGAATGTTTGTTGAAATTTATTTGTCTTTTTTTCTTTATGTTGAAGGTTGGGCGTTAAATCCCAGCCAACGTCATGTCTAGTTTAGTGGATCCATGTCTGTGAATTGTTAAATTGTCTATTGTCCTTGTCTATTGTCTAAAAACCAAAATAAAATCTTACAAAAAAAAAAAGATTTATTGCCTGGCTATTCAGCAGGTCTGAAAACACGCTCCTCATTTCTATGTCAACCCTGATAATTTAGAGCTTTAAGCTCCCACCCATCCTTGCTGCTTTGAATAAAGTCTAGTAGCTCTTGTGAGGAKCAACACTCCCTATTTTCATATAGGCTACTTATCCCTCCCTCTTTCCTTTCTCTGTCTCACTCTCTTWCTKTCTCTCTCTSTGTGTCTCTCCCTCTCTCGTTCTACAGATTACAAGATTATTYCAGTGCAGGAAGCTGATATCTGAGGTCTAAACTCACCGGCCTGTTTATTAGGTACACCACTCCATTTACAAAAATGGTCTGCTCTTACAGACAGTGAGTCAGGTGACTTGCTATATAAAGCAGSCAGAAAGGCATRGAGTCATTAAGTTATTGTTCAACTGAACATTAGAGGGGGCAAAACTAGTGACCTAAGTGACTTTGAGCGTGATACGATCGTTCGTGCCAGGCGTGCAGGATCCGGTATCTCATAAACGGCCGGCCTTCTGGGCTTTTCACGCACGACAGTGTCTATGGTTTACAGAAAATGGTGAGACAAACACAAAACATCCAGTCAGCCTGAGCTCGTTGACGAGAGGTCGAAGGAAAATGGCAAGAATTGTGCAAGCTAACAGGCMGGCCACAAACAGACAKATAATGGTGRAGTACAACAGTGGTGTGCAGAACGGCATCTCGGAACGGACAACTCGTCGGTCCTTGTAAAGGAAGGGCTATTGCAGCAGGCGGCCAGACCGGGTTCCACTCAAACAGCAGAAACAAGAAGAAGCAGCTCCAGTGGGCACACGATCTCCAACACTGGACTATAGAGGAGTGGAAAAATATTGCCTGGTCCGACGAATCCCAGTTCCTGTTGCGTCATGCTGATGGCAGAGTCAGGATTTGGCATAAGCAGCATGAGACCATGGACTCATCCTGCCTGGTGACAACAGAACAGGCTGGTAGCAGTGGTGTACTGGCAGTGGTGTACTGGCAGTGGTGTACTGGTGTGGGGAATGTTTCCTGGCACACGTTAGGTCCCTTGATACCAATTGAGCAACGATTGAACGGCACACCATATCTGAACATTGTTGCTGACCGAACCCAATAGAGTATCTTTGGGATGAGATGGAAAGGGCTGTTTGCAGCATGAATGTACCTCAGTCCAATCTGCAGCAACTGCGTGATGCCATCGCGTCAGCATGGACCATCATCCCTGTGGAACATTTCCGAAACCTTGTAGAATCCATGCCTTGAAAAATTCTGTTGTTCTGGCTGTTCTGGAGGCAAAGGGGGATCCGATCCGGTACTAGATGGGTGTACCTAATGAACTTGCCAGTGAGTGTATATGTAACTTATAAAGGAAAACAAGACATATTATTTATGCTAGTCATTTTAAGCATWGCGTCTATCCAAACTCCTATTTAGCTCACACAAACTAGTGCAGGGAGGTTCTACAACACTACACCAGACAGGAGGCCAGAGCTTAGTAAAACAGAAGTGCATCGTAAAATTAGGTAATTTACTGTGATGGGGATTTTATGTGATTGGTGAAAGGAATCCRAACTGTAGTTTATCTCTATGTTCCTGGTACTAATGTCTTTCTACTTTGTCTGGGAAGCTCTGAATGACAAAGGTTACTACTTTGTTTACTTTACGGATTTAAATCCTTCATAGTTGGCGTACACAAGTAAATGTAAATTTTCCAAAGCAATCATTACAGAATTGCGATGCCCCTGGAATGAAAGGGCATGCCCAAAGGGAAAAACTCAGTCTTACCAGGATCGTCCCACAGTCAGAGAGATTAGTCTTGATGCTGAAGACATAGTCATCTCCAATCTCAACACCACGGCATTCCGGGTCATTTAGGTGCAAATCCCAGACCTAAGAGAGGGGATTACTWGAGAGTTGCAGTAGACCCACGTGACAGCCTAATATTAAAAAGGTGATTTGGTTTTGGGTGCTGAGATTACTAGAGCAAGATATTGCACAATATGACACAGCACACAGGCAGTAATCTATAATACCAAATTTAACAGTAGATTAATGGTAAGGTAACTGTATTACAAAGAAATATTAATTCTAGGTGAAACAGAACTTACATAAACGGGTGGCACTTTGTTGAGGAAGAAGGCACTGGGAATGACCACCTTCATCAGYTCATTGGTGCAGAGGACAGTTTCATTCAGCTCTTGGCGAGAGGAAGGAGTCAGAGGGACTACAAATACATCCTGTCCCCCTGACCCTGACATGAAATCAGATAACATGAAATCACATCACATGAAATCACAGAACATGAAATCACATGTGAAATATCATAACGTAAAATGAGATGGCATTAAATCTGTTAAATGGAGTTTTAAATGTAWTACATTGTACATCAATATGTGCACCTATACCGTTATTATAAGGGCAGTTGATTAAGAATGTTCTGTGCCACACTGTATGTGACAATATCAGTGTTGTTACGACAAGGTTAAATCTATAGATTCCATTCTCCTACATGTTCCYTCACAAACTCCAAACAGTTTCCCCTGTGACAACATGCTGCTTCTGTAATACATGTGATCTCTAGATTTGAACAGGTTCTTATTGTTGAAAAAGATCCATCAAACATTAAGCCCACATCAACAAACAGTTACAAAAACAGATGTTCAACTTGACATTTGCTCACGAATATGGTTGCAAAATTCCTGAAAACGTCCCCAAAATGTATTTGTTTATCAAAAAGCTTGGTTGAAGAGAATTCCAGCTTGGAGGATTCTCTCATCGTATTCCCTGCTTTAAAAAACGGGATTATAGCAACCCTGAAGTAGTTGGATCCCAGTGGTGTTGACGTGAACTGAACTCACCCTCTTCCTCAGGGTCCAGATACACAGCAGAGTTGACTGTCCTCACAGCGAGCAGGAACCAGCCTAACACCAAACTGGCAGGTGTCATCTTCAAAGTTTCTCTCTCTCTCTCTCTTTGGRTTATCTACTGTCAGACACTCGCAACCTTAGACTCCTGTCTTCTTGGCACTTTCTCCCAGATTTTTGAATCTTTTGAGCTATTCACCACAGTGTAGCTGTCAGGTTCAGATGTAGTCCGCCATCAGTGCAGCCCTCCAAACACAGCTCTAATGAACAAGGACTGGGGCCCAGCCTCCCCCCTTTCTTCCCTCTCTTCAGACCTTAAAGGCCCAGTGCAGTCAAAAACAAGATTTCCTTGTATTTTATATATATWTCCACACTATGCGATTGGAATAACGTTGTGACATTTTGAAAATTATGATAATGCCCTTTTAGTGTAAGAGCTGTTTGAAAAGGCTGCCTGAAATTTCAGCCTGTTTTGGTAGGATGGAGTTTTGGCCTTCCATGGTGACATCACCATGTGGTAATATTTAATAGACCAATAAAAAAAGAGTTCTAAACCTCTCTGCCAATAACAGATAATTTTTGTTTCTTTTTGACAATTTGAATTGAAAAACAATCACAGTAGGATACTTAATTGTTACCCAGACATTATCTGATATTGAGATTAAAAACAGCTGCATTGGACCTTTTTTTTAAACCCAGCCTGAATGATGTCCCCACCAACAATGAGATTACACATATGAATAGGGGAAACCGAGGTTGTAGGAAGTAGTCCGAGGTAACACACATAAATCTGCATCGCAAATGGCACCCTCTTCCCAATATAGTGCACTACTATTTGTCAAAAGTAGCACACTACGTAGGAAAAATTGTGCCACTTGGGCTGCAGCCATACAACTAGGCCGTTGCCGGAGATGCCCTCTTAGTAAACATCTTACAACTACGMAACTACATCGTCTTACTACACACATCAACAAGCAGACTCATTAACATGTAAACAGGGGCAGTAGTACATGGGTGGTACTGCTCTTTTGTCTGCCGTCTTTTGTACATACATTTTTAAAGGCCATTGTGAAATCTTTACTGGTGCGGGAACCCCAGTCAATGGCTACGTCCCAAAGGACACCTTATTCCCTATATAGTGCACTACTTTCGACCAGGGCACACATAGGGCTCCAGTAATACGTAATCCACTATATAGGGAATAAGGTGCCATTTGGGATACACAAAGTGAGATGAAAAGAAGGCCTGCCAATGAGTCACGGGCAGTTCACTGACACTGCCAATGCTCTAACTGTGTGTGTGTGTGTGTGTGTGTGTGTGTGTGTGTGTGTGTGTGTGTGTGTGTGTGTGTGTGTGTGTGTGTGTGTGTGTGTGTGTAACAGACAAGGAGCACTGGAAAGCAAGCTAGAACATGAGGAACATTTTAAGACAATTGTACCATATTTTTTTCGTTGGAATTTAACTTTTTACGAGTTGATTTTTCAGCCTACATTATACGGACATAGAAACATGTTTTGGGGGGGTTTGCAAATAAGACGAGCTGAACAGTTAGACTGTGATTGTCTGTCATTATCCCACCAGACAACCAGCTTCAATGGATCCTCTCAACGGATGAGATTTCCCCCAAAACTCACAAAATCCACTTACTGTATGATGTAAAGGACAACAGCTTCCTTCCTGCAAACTTTTACAATGCCCTCAACGAGGCCATTAAACAACTGAGTTTGACATGAATGTCATATAATCCAGAAGTAGCAGGTTCAAAACAGATGAACAAACAACTCTCCTGTGACAGCCTTTTATTCTTTAAAAAAGGGATGGAATACRTCAACCAATCAACACAGTGATTACATCATCTGGAATGTTTTCCCTCATCTGAATATCAACGTTTGATGAAGGATGTCATGATGTCATGTTATCCCATATCTGGATAGGTCATGAGCAGTCTTTTTTCCTGGTTTATTTTTTTTTCTTTTCGGGTGGAGTTGATTCAGATCCAATAACTGATCATATGATGCTTGTTCTGTAGGCATTTTCTGAAATCAAATTGATAATACATGATCTACTGTAAGCAGTGGGGAATACAGAGAGGTAAAACATCACAATATTTCAGTGCAATTGATTAAATGAATCATACAAGCAGCTCCTCATCGGAATGAGATGGAAGCTGAGTGTCGAAGGAAGAGCAACACACAGCATATAAACCCATTTAAAAACCTCCCCGTTTTCRAATCTGTGGCAACAAGTGAACTAACTATTCTGTACCAGACAGACYGATCTAACGGGACCGAATACAATTTTGCTTTAAATAGTTTAAAAAACACAAAGTGATATCTAGTACTTTACTTACAGGCTTGCTTTTTCTATTTTTGTTATTTTTAATTGGAATAGCTATGTAAAAAGGGGAATGTTTACTATCAATGAAAGACTTGGTCTACTATCAGCACTGTGAGCTGGATGCACTGAGAACTGAGCTTTGAGCCTGCTTATCGGTACAACAGCCTCGTCTGTGGTGGTAGCCCCTGATGGGGAAGCATGGTGGACATCTGTAGCCCCTGATGGGGAAGCATGGTTGACATCTGTAGCCGATGGGGAAGCATGGTTGACACCTCTGTAGCCCTGATGGGGGAGGGACTCTGGTACCCCTGATGGGGAAGCATGGTGGACATCGTAGCCCTCATGGTGGACTCTGTAGCCCCTGCTGGGAAGCATGGTGGACATCATGTAAGCCCCTCATGGGGAAGCATGGTGGACATCTGTAGCCTCATGGTGGACATTGTAGTCTGGGGAAGCATGGTGGACATCTGTAGCCCCTGATGGGGAAGCATGGTGACATCTGTAGCCCCTCATGGTTGGACATCTGTAGCCCCTGGATGGGGAAAGCAAAGGTGGACATCTGTAGCCCCTGATGGTGAAGTGTAGCATTGGCCTCAGTGGACATCTGAGCCCCCTGCATGGTGGCATCTGTAAGCCCACTCATGGTGGACATCTGTAGCCCTCATGTGTGGGACATCGTTGTAGCCCCTCATGGTGGACATCTGTAGCCCCCTCATGGTGACATCTGTAGCCCTCATGGGTGGACATCTGTAGCCCCTCATGGTGGACATCTCTGAGCATCTTCATGGTGGACATCTGTAGCTCCTCATGGTGGACATCTGTAGCCCCTCAGGTGGAACTCTGTAGCCCCTCATGGTGGACATCTGGTAGCCCTCATGGGACATCTGTAGCTCCTCATGGTGGACATCTGTAGCCCCTCATGGTGGACATCTGTAGCGCTTCTGATGGTGGACATCTGTAGCCCTCATTGGGACCAATCGTGGTTAGTCCTATGGTAGACATCGTA